>NW_025867785.1:0-6087 GCF_002878395.1 Capsicum annuum
CCCCTAATTGAGTGAAGAATTATGAAAAAAACAAAATAAAATCAATCATACTAATTACAGCATTTGTCCGTCCATCCCCTATTGGCAAGCTGTAACAACCTCAATTTCACACACAACTCTAATATATATATTATACTTCCAAATTCGAATACAAATAAGAATTCGAGCAACAAAGTGACAATGGACAAAAACTAATGGAAAATCTACGAGTAACAGATGAAGAAGGTAACTAGAAGGAGATGAGATAATAGACATAGAAGGGAATATGAGAGAATATAGACTAAGCCGAAGCTTCAACATAATTTGCATAATCTCTTTAGTAGGTAATTGTTCTCATTTATGGTGTTTGCCTAATCCGAGTCCCAAAGGAAATTCACTCTTTTGTTGGGCTGTAACTTCACTTTAGGCCCAAGTCCAAAGCCCATGACCAAGTTCATAACAATACCCCCATACTCAATAAGAACCTTGTCCTCAAAGTTCAAGACAAGGAATCCAACAAAAAGTAAGTTAAATTGTGACCAAAGTTTGATGGTGCATAGTTGGATTTGATGTTCACCAGGTAGCAAAGTGCAATACCCATGGCAAAGTGCAATACCCATAGGACTCCTCGGTTCCTGCTATTGTAAAAGCATATGAGTGATGTTGGTTTAGAAATCTTTTCGATCCAAACACTGAAAGCTTCGTACAACACAATTGATATATAAAAACAGCTTGTAACTCCTTTGAATAATTGCCAGAACCAGTGAGTAGTGTGTTAAACATCTTCATGATAGTGACCGCCTTTTCCAACCCATATTTGTATGACTAAAAGCAACAACAAATCTCCTTGCGAAATTCATTGACATGCACGAGTAGAGAAGCATTTACTAAAAGCATAACATGAATGAATCCAGGAAACCTCACAAATATATCATAATCAAGAAAAGGACTGGGACCCAAAACAAGATACGATGAAGTTCGTCTTGATATAAAACTACACCAAACATAGCGAACAACAACCTATCATCTTTGTTGACCAAAATATGTTTCATCTGTTCTGAGTATCGTCCAATAAATGTCTTGAACACCACCTTTAATTTCTCCTCACTACCAAGCTCTCTTGATTTAGACAATAAGATACCAGGAAGATTACTCTTCTTCCCCACATAAGTTTTGGAGTTCTCTTCATCGTGGTATGTTGTGACATCATCTTTTTCATATGTTGTGACATTGCCTTTTTCATTTCAATCATCAAAAGAAGTTCACAGGTTCCAATATTAAAATATAATTTCCCACCATATTCAATCTCTGACTCCCGATTTTAGTTGAAAACCTGACCCATATTCACGAAGTCCTCATCCATAAGGAATAATTTTGGAAATATATGCTCGACTCTTTGAGACTAAGGATCAAACATCTGGCCCTTATGTTTTGTGGAAAAGCCCTTCACTGACTCGTCAATCTCTGTAACTAGATCTGTAGAGATAGAAGAATATTTGACAGGCATAGACAAGTCGGAATCATCCTCATCTTTGCAAGATGAGTTCACACCTAAAAGCTCGATATTTGTAGTGGTTAGCTGGGAGCAAGCTGATAGTGTACGGTGCAGATTATCAAGTTTGCAAGTAACTCTCATCTAACTTCTGCAGCAAATTATGGGCAATGTCGACATAGTTATGCATCATGTTAGAGCCATTTCGAAAATGAATTCTTAATTTCTCAATGAAATGCTTCTAATCAAAAAATTTCTTGTTGCGATACAACCATTGGAACCAATCATAAGAAGCACCATCGAGATACAAGGGAGCAAGAGGTAGCCAGTCTTTCTCGGTGATACAAGTATGACCACGAGGATGGACGTGAATGAGTGCGTAATGAATCCATCTATGGAAGTGCAAAATTGAAGTGTAAAAAAGGGCCTAAGAACACCAAAACCATCCCACTTCTTGCACTTGATGGGCGTCTCAGCCTTGAGGGGTATTATGGACATTTCATACTATTTTTGTAATATCTATAGATAGAACCTTTTAGGATTTTATTTATTAGACTTTGATGATATTTGTAAGTTATATAATACTTTGAAAGACAAATCCTCTCTTTCCTTTAGGAGGCAACCCAAAATTAGGGTGATACTAGTGTGGAATCACTAGTATTGCATTCATGGCTTTAGACGGTGTTTAGAGGAGGTAAAGTCCCTCTTCTGTCAATGTACGAGTAAGGTTAATCGTTGCGTGTAGTGTTAAGGGTCCAAGAGTATAACATGTTCTTGGGTTCTTAAGATTATACCAACTAAAGGTCTAATTATCTATCCTTTGCTCATTATAATCTTGTAACCATTTGTGTATCTTATAATCTTCAATCATTGATTTGTTGTCTCTTGTTTTTATTGTTCTTATCATATTTTTGTTCGGTTTTGGTGTGGTTATACACGTTATTATCTCATCATTGTGTAGCATTCTTGGTTTTTGGACTTATTTCCAACTTATCTCGGTTTTGTATTATGTTTGTACACTATTTTTGTGGCTATTTTGGTACAACCTTTTTACATAACACTCTCGGCCGCCCAAGAGGACTGGCTATCTTTCTCTTTATACGCAATATCTTTCAAGGCAAAGAAAAAGTCCGTTAAAGGAGATTCGAGAAAAGATGGAAACCCTGGAGCCTTCCTCTCTATCCATTCCTTTTTCATAATCATAAAGGATGGAAATGCTCTAATAGACTAGAAGTCCTTCCGGCCCCTTGTGACTGTGAATTGAATGAATAAACGGATGAAATCAAGAAATAATTCCATGTTGCTAGTGTATCATTTGGTATCAAATCATGGCTTGATCTTGTTCCTACAAGATCAATCTTGGGATTTCTTGATAGAAAATTCAAAAAAAAAAGGTGTTAGAAAACTGAAAAATCAAAAAGAAGCAAATCTGTCCATTTTGTGTTCTTGGTCAAAATTGTGTTATTGCTGTGTCTTGGCCAAGATTTTTACTTGTTTTATTGTTTCTAGTATTGGTTTTCTTCATATCTAACACTCTTGAGTATAAATCTAAGTTTGAGCTTACATTGTTGGTGTTGTTTTCGTGAACATAAGTCTTGGACGAATTATTATTAAAACATTATTGTGGTGGACTATTTTGGCCTTGTGGTCTTCATCTTATTGTTGTTCTAATCTTGTCCACATGATATTTTTGTTCATTGGTGGCCTAAGAACCATTTTGTTGAAATTTTAGTTGTCGTGTCCAAGTGTTGAAGATATTGTATTGTGAAAATTGAAAGTTGGCAGTATGAAAATTGTTGTATTTTTGGAGATTGTTGTTGGTTGTTCTTGATGATTGTTGATGTCGTTCTTGAAGTTATTGACAACCTTCATAGCTTGTTAATATAAAGTGAACATTAGATCTATAAATGTGAAGGAAAAAGGGGTGAAGCTTTGTTAGTCTTGAAAGACTTCCCATTACTCATCAAATAGTCAATCACATCTCAACCACTTTCCAACAACTTTTCATAAAATAAGAGTCCATGTTATAAGGAGAAGTACAAGAAATTCAAAGTCTTAAAAACTTGACTTTGAAAAGGCTCCAAGACTTGTTTGAATTTCCTTCCTTAAAATAAATTCCACCAATTCCTAAATTGTAAATTGACCAAGACTTAAAATTAGACAGTAAAAAAAAATTGTTAGAAACCGCAACCAATTACGTGCTGCCACGTCTTTATTGGTTCCAATACTAATTGGCAAACTAGTACTCATCTACTAGATTGTTAGTTAGTCTTTGTGTTCGTTCATTCGTGTTAAACGTTTGTTGTGTGCTTTTCTCTTTTGTGAATTCATTGTATCTCGTTGGTTCAAGTCTGTAAACAAATTTTCTTTGAGTCAGTTCAAATAAAAATCTATTCCCGGCAAGAGTAGACTCGATCTTTAATCACTCATGAAGTACAAGCTGGTTTTCAACACTTATGAAACCAAGTATGAGGTAAAATCGAGAGTGAGAGTGTGGTGAGGCATTTTTATCTAACAAGTTTGTTTTGTTGTTTTTTTTTGTCCTTTGCTTTAGGTACCATGGTTGTTACTAATATCGATGCCATGTTTGATCGCATCAATGACGATATTGAAGAAATAAAATGGCATGTGGAAAGGCTACGCCAATTGTTACCTAAACTTATCCCACAAAATCCAACTTACCTTGTCGAAACACCTTCTGCCAAGAGCTTTCCGAAGGAAGAGGTGGGCTACCCTGACCCACACCAAGGTAAAGAGGAGATTGAAACATCTTTGGTACTTGATAGTGAACTTATAGAGAGTGAAGCACTTGTTAGTTCCAAATCTATCTGTGAGATAGATCATGATCTCTTTAGGTTTAATGTCTTATTGAAGATAATATAAACATTCCTAATGGACCTAGTGGTGAAAACGATGGTATAGCTTGCCGTGAAGGCTATAGCCGATATGCTAACCCATTATGGTGTGACAACATTCCTCCTAAAGATGAAAATCTCTTCTTGAAAGATGATAGTACTCTTATGGGTAAAGAATGTGTAGTCTCGTAAATGAGTACTCTTGGGGTGCATGATGATCAATTTATTCTTAAATATAGTTCACTACTTGATCATATGAATAGTGTGCTTAAAAATTTTCAAGTTAGTGATGATCTCTATAGAATTGATCTTGATAATGAACATTACTTTTTGAACATCTTGTGTGGTAAAAGCATTGCAATTAGTTTTGTTCATAGAGACCATATGTATGAAAATATTTTTGTGTGAGAGTGTGGGAGTGACATTCTAGGGGAAGGAAGGGCTATCCTCTGCTTAGGCCCTTGGATAATTTTTCCATTTGATCCCGGCCCCCTCTTGGAATGTGGAAATCTCTACACTCCCCACTTAATGCTTGGTCAAGAAGACAAGCAATGTTTGGTTGTAGGTGCCAATGAAGGAATACAAAGTTCTTCCTTATCTCTTTTTGTGGATGATGACCACTTCCTTTGTGTCTTTTGTACTAAGCTTTTTATGTTCATCACAAAGGACCCATGGATATACTCTAAGTTTATACCCCCCTTCGGTATGGAATATGATGTATGCATTTTTCTAACCCTAACTTCTCATGTCTTGAGGATGTGTGCTTGTTGTTTTCTCTTGATTTTGTGAGGTACGGATTCAAGGTTGAATCCTTTTCAAGAAAGGGAGGATGATACAAGTACGACCACGAGGATTGACGTGAATGAGTGCGTAATGAATCCGTCCAAGGAAGTGCACAAGTGAAATATAAAAGAGGGCCTAAACACACCAAAATCAGCCTACTTCTTGCACTTGATGGGCACCTCACCCTTGAGGGGTATTATAGATATTTCACACTATTTTTGTAATATCTATAAATAGAACCTTTTAGGGTTTCATTCATTAGACTTTGATGATATTTGTAAGTTGTATAACACTTTGAAAGACAAGTCCTCTCTTTCCTTTAGGAGGCAACTCGAAATAAGGGTGATACTAGTGTGGAATCACTAGTATTGCATTCATGGCTTGAGACATTGTGTTTAGAGAAGGTAAAGGTCCTCTTGTGTCAACGTACGAGTAAGGTTAACCGTTGTGTGTAGAGTTAAGGTTCCAAGAGTATCACATGTTCTTGGGTTCTTAAGATTATACCAACCAAGGTTTAATTATCTATCCTTTGTTCATTGTAATCTTGTAACCATTTGTGTATCTTGTAATCTTCAATCCGTGAGTTGTTGTCTCTTGTTGTTATTGTTCTTATCATATTGTTGTCCACCTTGTTGTGTTGTTTCGGTTTTGGTGTGGTTATACACGTTATTATCTCATCATTGTGTAGCATTCTTGGTTTTTAGACTTGTTTCCAACTTGTCTCGGTTTTGTATTATGTTTGTAGACTGTTTTTGTGGCTGTTTTGGTACAATTCATGTTTCTAGTGTATCACTCGGGGAAGCCGAGGTAGGCAAAATACTAATTGGCACGACTAATCTACCCTTCTGAGTTGACACCGCAAAACTTATCGAGGACCATCACTGCAATAGGAGTAGGATTGATGAAAGCACCAATGTAACAACCTCAATTACACACCACAACTCTAATATATATATATATATATATATATATATATAT
>NW_025867786.1:0-3382 GCF_002878395.1 Capsicum annuum
GCCTCAACACGTGGATATTCCTCATAGTTTATGATATTATGCTTTTCCTTTTATCAATTTTTTAAGTTGAAGTTGAACGAACAAAGACATGATGGGCAAGGGATTACCTTTTGGAAAAGAAATCATTTTCAACTCATATTATACAAGAAAAGTGTAAGCCATACATAAATTATATAAGTGATCTATTACACACCTTAACTACATAAAAGTGATATTATTACCTCCCCGCAACCCCCATTCTAAGACGCGTGTGTTACACTTATTTTAGGCGCGTCCACCCTATTAAATAACAAAAGTAAACGACTAAAAACATTAAGGGAAAAGGCATCGTTTCCACCCCAAACTATAGTCGAAAAGTCGAATTCACACCTAAACTATATAAGTGACCTGTTACACACCTTAATTATAAAAAAGTGATACTTTTTACTGACGTGGTGCTGACGCGGCAGTGCGTGTAAAACATTACACCAGATGCAAGAGATGGTAGCCTGATAGGGTGTAAATAGTTTCACTTTTTTATAGTTTAGGTGTGTAATAGATCACTAGTATAGTTTAGGTGTGACTTCGACTTTTCGGATATAGTTTGGGGTGAAAACGATGTCTTTTCCCTTTTATTAATTCTGAAAGAAGAATAAATATGTTAAATATATTAATATTTATATGCGTAAGTATTTGAAAGATTTCAAGTTTAAAAAAGCCAATATTAGTCGAATAATAACTTTGTTTACATTAATATAAATCAATAAATAAAAGTAAAATGGTTCGGTGGATCCTTGTACTATGTCCGTTTTGTAATGTGGACACTTCTGCTTACATGTTTGTCATCTGAAACCTTGAACCCATTAAAAAACAATATTTTAAACCCCTCTGACGGTGTGTGTAACACAACCGCGCCACGTCAGCTGCGACGTCAACTTTCACATCACTTTTAAGTATTACATTAAACTTATTTGCTCACGTCAGCTATCACATCAGCCGCCACATTATTTTTAAGAGTTACATTAAATTTTATGTTATTTTTAATTAAATATTAAAATAAATTTAATTAAATAAATTCCTTTTATAAATTGTAGAAATTCTAATACACAAATACAAAAAAAATTAATTTAAATTTTCAACTGTAAATTTAAATTTTTAACTATAAATTCTAATACACAAATACAATAAATTTAACTAAACATCAAATTTATTTTAAATAATTGAAATTTTTCTCCAATTAATTTAAGATTTTAAGTATAAATTCACTGACACAAACATAATGAATTTTCAATTTTTATTTAAATATCCTTAACAATTTGTAAAAGTTATAAATATAATCCCAAACAAAACGAAAAATTTCAATTGAGAAAGTTAATAAAAGAAATTAAAAAATTAAAACAACAACAATAAAATCAGCCACAACTGAAGTTCAACCACGGCGATGAACAACAACGACAAATCAATCACGATAATTTTTTCTTTACAATGAACAACAACAACAAATCAACCACAACAAAAATATCTTACTATTTTCTGAGAATTTAGGATATATGATGAAGAAGAAAAAGAAGACGAAGAGAGATCCATGGGGCTGTGGGGGTGGGGCATTAATGGTGGTGGTTGTGTGTATGTGTATATCATGAAGATGTAAAAATTGAAGAATTGAAAGAAGAAGATGAAGAAGCGGGAGAGTTGTCATGGTCATATGCTCATTCGACCCAATTAAAAATCACCTTAAACAAATCAAAAAAATAAATTGTTGTCTCTCTTCCTAAAACCTTCACTACTCCTATAACTGTCAACACCACCATTTCCCGCCGTAAAAAATCTTCAAGATTCCATAAATGGCTGAACTTCCTGTCAATTTAGAGAAACCCACAAAGTTAAAGATGTAAAAAATGAAGAATTTGATAAAGAATTGGAAGAGGAGGAAGATGGGGAGTTGAGTGAATATGTTGTGTTATTGTGTTTTGGTGTATGAGAATAGTGAGGAAGGGGCGTTAATGGTGGTGGTGGACAGCGGGAGTGGGGTGGGGGTGGGGGTACTGGATGGGGGAGGTTTTTTTTTTAAAAAAAAATATTATTTTTTAATTTTAAAAAATGTATTTAAATTTAAAAGGTTGATGGACTTTTTTTAAAAAAAAATTATTTTAATCTAAAATTGGACAAAAATTGACCCCCACTCGTACCCAGGCGAATGTAACCACTCTCCTTATCCTAGTCACCATTTTAATGCCACATAAGCAAAGTCAACGGTCAAAGGATTTAAAATATAGCACGTACCAGCCCAGCAACATGAGGCGCAAAAGAACACATGGTTTCATTGCTCGGTACGCGTCTTTCACTTGATCTTTTACCTGCTGGTCAAATGGACCATATTCTCGTAAATATAGCATTACTGCTATGCTTACTACATAGCCCATGATGCTGAAGTGTTCACTTTGTTTTTGTGAATCAACTTGACTACAATGCACTAGCAGCTAATTGTTGCATGGAAGAAATGCGACTGGGAAAATCATCACTTGCAATTAATTGTCCTTTAAACGAGCCTTTGATTTCAAATTGACGTATGCGGACACTGACGACTATTGGGTCTTGTCACAGGTGGTTGTTTTTGGCTTTGACATTTGGTTTTCTATCATAGGCGGTTTCAGTTTGTTAATATCTATGTATGTCAGTGGTATCAACATTTCACAACAATCCGGTTACTTTGCCAATAGGTATGTAAATGTTTATCCAATATTTTTAAAATAAAAAGATACATACAGTGTGTTACGAATGCTACCTATAATGTAATTCTTTCAATTTTACAAATGGATATTCATTCCTATAACATCATAGCTTAGGTTATTGTAACTTTTATTCTAATAGCTATTGTGTTTGGCTTGAGGTGATACAACTATTAAGAAAACAATGATTGGTGATGTAACTTTACCATTTTATCCCTATTAATTGTGTCATGTTGTTAGTTTCAATATTGATGAAGTTATTATATGACTGATGTCACACCCCTTTTTCGCTCGAGGAGATCAGGTCGAAGGATTTTTTCAATTAAAGTGACGATATTGAATAGAGATTATTTTAATTATAGAGTGGCCACTTGAAATTGAGTTTTGGTGTTCCAAGTCACCTTTTTGAATCCCTAATCAAAAGGAAATGACTCTTTAATATGGTCTGCGAAAACAGAAGATCGGGTAAGGAATTCTATTGACCGAAGGAAAGGTGTTAGGCACCCCTCGAGTCCCGTGGTTCTAACAAGGTCGCTTTTATTGACTTATCTTGATTTAAACTATTTTGATAAATTATGTTAAAGCCTAAATCCGCTCATTTTTATTATACTAAAAATGTCTATCTACACCTTTGATATCAAATAAATCGGGAAAAAATAATTTTTTTAAAAAAA
>NW_025867787.1:0-2726 GCF_002878395.1 Capsicum annuum
ATCCATCATTCACATCACACACAATCGTAACCAACGAAATCAACAACTAATCAATACAAACAGTTATTCATCACCAACGAAGATCAAACCATACACGAACATCCAAATCGAAATACGAAACATCCCAAATAATAAAATAGATAAGAGAATGTGTAGAGTTGGACCTCGATTGAAGCTTTTATTGTGCCAAAATATGTGATCAAAAGACAAAGTCGGATCCAAAACTCTTGATTTGAACCTTGATAACCAACAACTCCAAACTCGATATTGAATTCATCCGGACAGATTGGAAAACAACGAAAAAGCCTCACAATGAATGACCCACAAACCCGAATAGAAATAAAAAACAACCCACGATCTCAAATTTGAAACCCCAAACGATCGATTTCCAACTAACCTTGCACGAACCAAACCAACTCGATATCGAGGAATAGCAAACTCGGATGGATTTAAAACCCTACGAAATAAGAAATATCAAAAGAACCGAGACTGAAATTATGAAAAATCGAGAAGACCCATACACGAAATCTCGGCGGACCCAACTCGAATCTCGCCGGAATCGATGAAAAACGGGTTGGGTGTCGTTGATTGGTCACCGACTTCACTATTTCCGGTGCCTGCTGCCATCGCCGGAGAGAGGTCGGGTCGGCGGCTGGAGGAGCAGCTCGTGTTGGCCTTTTGAGGCGGCACCGTCTCTGGCTGGTCGGCGTTTGAGCGGAGGAAGAGGAGGACGAGCAGGAGCGGCGACAGCGCCGGCGCTGTTGTCGCCGAGGGGGCAGGGGCGCCGCTTTTTTTTTTTTTAGTTTTGGAGAGAGAGAGATGGTAGAGAGAGGGAGAGAGGTGGCTGGTTGTTGAGTTCACTGAACTCCGGCATCGTTGGCTGCTACTGTTGCACGTATTCCGATCAAGCTTTTTTCCGGTGATGAATGTGTATATGACATTTTGTATGGTTAAAGATGAGTGATCCCCCTCTGTTGTGTATAAGGGTGATTGTATATATGTTGGTGGGTATTGGGGTAGGGTAGGTGGGGTAGGATATGGGGCATGAGGTAGTGATGTGTTGTCCAAAATTGATAGGAGGAGTGGTTAATTTTGTTACAAAAGAATAATTGGGGATTAGGTTTGTTAGTGGGTTTGTTATTTTTGTATTTTTATGGGATACAATCATACGGGTGAGGGCACGTGGTAAGACAGGGATAAAAATGTGTAACTTGGGTCTTCGGGAGGGACAAAATTAGGTGTCTCCATCATGCCCCCTTTGAATGTAAACACGAAGTGTTTTCAGGCAAAGAAGTAGACAGCGAGACCAAATTTGACCCGACCATTATTCAAAGAAAGAAACAGAAGGAAGAAGGACAACCGGTTCTTGACTTAAGACATCCTTTCTACCCAAGTTATGAGAGAATCAAGTCACAGGTATTTCAAAGGATTGGAAGAGGTGGACTATACCGAGTTGGAGAGTCGAGTGAGGTTCCATCGAGGTTCCGGTCCGCGGCTCTGTTATTACATCAAAACAAAAATTACAAGTTAAAACATAAATGAAATTACGAAATCCTATCTATACAGCTTCTATTGGTTCTTGACTCGACTTCCATCACCCTATTCTTCAGGCGGGCTCCTGACTTGCAATTTCTTTCAACTTGTTGCTTGGCTTCCAATTGCTTCACTTTGTTGCTTGGCTTTTTTGTTTCTTCACCCTATTCTCCAGGCGGGCTCCCGACTTGCTATTTCATCACTTTGTTGCTTGACTTTCATTTCTTCACTCTATTCTCTAGGCGGGCCTCTGACTTGCTATTCCATCACCCTGTTCTTCAGGCGGGCTCCTGAAACTCAAAATTAAAACCAGAACGAAAATGATCCCAAACAAGAATTATAATAAAGTAGTATTTCATTTTTGAAAGCGTTGTCCCATTTTCCAGGAGGCTCCTGAACAGAAAGTAAAATCCCATTTTTCAGGAGGGTCCTAAATAGAAAGTAAAATCCTATTTTTTTCAGGAAGGTCCTAAACAGAAAGTAAAATCCCATTTTTCAGGAGGGTCCTGAACAGAAAGTAAAATCCCATTTTTCAGGAGGGTCCTGAACATAAAGTAAAATCCCATCTTCCAGGAGGGTCCTGAAAATAAAGTAAAATTCTATTTTTCAGGAGGGTCCTGAGCATAAGATAAAATCCCTTGGATGTGCATTCCCAATGATAGCTGAATTAAGTGAGACGAATTTGCCCCTATATCAACAAGAAAATTTGTCAGTTAAAAACTTAGTGGTGGCTTGCAAATCTTGGCTTCTCAGGTATCTGCCCAGCACTCGTGCCTTTCATCTTTGTTCCAAATCGCTAACACTTGCCCTGTCTTGCCGCATCATTGACCCGAATCCAGATTGAAGGAAATGAGTTCTGACTCAAACAATGGGTTTCTATTTTACCATGCCCCTGAGGTGCACTCTTTTCCCAAATCTGAATGCTTCCCCGAATCCAATAGCCTGTCGGCTGATAGACTTCCTTTGCTTCGTGTTGAATTACGATCATGTTTTTTTCCTGTGCTGTTCCTTGGTTTTTTCTCGTATAATTGGAAAGACTGGTAGTAAATTTTGAAATCCTTTCTCGTTTATTTTGACACTGACTTGACTTAAAATGTAAAGAAAATGATGGTGACTTTTATTTTTTGATAAATGACATAAAAAAATAAAAAGCATGAATATGTAAATAAAAGAAAAGGGCAATGTCCCATATT
>NW_025867788.1:0-1069 GCF_002878395.1 Capsicum annuum
TTTATGTACATTCAAGTAGCGCAGATCTAGGGGGTCTCGAAGTTCATTTGAATCTCCTCGACAGAAAATTACATTATATATATAAGGTATTTTCTGTATATTTTCTGTATAGGTATTGATTTTGAATCTCATAGACATAAAATTATTGGTTGATTCAATGGTTTCGAGGGTTCAAAATTCACCTTTGAGGTTCCAAATTTGAACTACAAACATTATATTTTTATTTTCAAACCCTTGTAAAAATTCTGAATGCGACCCTACATCCAAGCATAAACACTATTCCAAATATATATATACGGCCTGTTCGTTACTCACCTGGCTGACTACGGCATTGGATTTTTTCTTGTATGAGGACTCTTTACGCACTGAGACTTTCCTTGAAAAAAGCAGAGACCTTGCCTCTACTTTTATCGTAGATAGCTAATATGAGTAGGAAATATTTTCAAGAAATGAATCGAATTTTTCAATTGTAATAAGCCTTTCTTAGCGCGCTTAGCTTCTGCTAGTAGCGAGGCGGCAAGGTCATGTTATTCAGTTGGAAGCCTAAGCCAAGAAGGTACATACGAAGTGACGGGCCCCTTTAGAAGATAGGGGTGACTTTCTTGTGGTAGTATATATATGTACACTAGTTTAACCGAATGTGCTTCGCACATGTAACGTTTAATTATTTAAAATTCAATAGTTTTTTCTATTGCGGAGATTTAGTGAAGAGTAAAAAGTCAAATCACTTTACAAAGATCCTTCACACTTTAACAATAATATACACCTAAACATATATTTTAGTCTAAGCACAAACACATACACACACATATATATATTAGGCCAAATAGCTCGTTGGACCCTTGTACTTGTTCGAATTTGTAAAGTGAACACTTAACCTTTTTTCATTTGAACTCCTAAACTCATCAAAACACAATATTTTAAACCCCTCTAGCTATTAACCAAGTCTATGTGGCACAAAATCAGTTGAGTTAAACGAAATGCGTGACTGCACACGCATGGGTGCGAGTGAGGTTCAATTTTTGATCATTTTTAATTAAAACAATTAAAAGGAAAAAGAAAAGCCAAC
>NW_025867789.1:0-3481 GCF_002878395.1 Capsicum annuum
TAACAGTCATATTAAAATATTGTGTCATAATTTTTATAAGAAATACATCCTATATAGAAATAAATTTCTACTTTGGAAATATATATATATATATATACATTCAATTTCTATTTGAAAACATATACATAAAATAAAATTAGACATTATACTCACGCTATTTTAATTACGAGTAGATATCGAATGTGTATGTTATAAAAAGTTATTATATATGTTAAAAATGAATATTAAATAACGATACGTATAAAAAATTTTCAATTTACATAAGAAACTTCAACAAATAATTTTGCAGAAATTTTGGACTTAGAAAAGAAGTAGAAAATCAATGTGCTAATTAGAGCTATAAAAATGAGTTTGGTTCGTGAGGTTGGCCAAACCCAACTCTTTAATTAAGTAGGGTTGGACTAAGTTTTTGCAGTCTATTTAGAAATGAGACTTATAAGTCTAGCTTTACTTGGCCTGTCAGTCTGAGAGGCCTAATTCGTCAGCCTCAGAGATCAGCTCGTGGGCTGAGATATTAAAAACTAATTATTAAATAATTTTAAGTTAGTTCATTTATTTGTTAGGAATTAGAATTTTGTGAATCTTTTCTAACTACCTACTTATTTTTTTATTCTATCCTTTGATTGATACTAATTTTTTGAAATATTTTAGTATGTCTTTAAAATGGTTGATAAGCTGCTCTTGGTTGTGAACTTCAAAAAGTTACTTTTACTGTTGATAGTTTAGTACTTGTTGCCTTTCCTTAATGCAATATTGTTTTCTTTAAATTTAGGTTCTCTTCTGTTAGAATCTTACTACTTTTATGTAGATACTTTGTATATATTTGTATTCATTATCTAACCGTATTAGAATTTTTTTATGAAATTTGTAGCTGATCACCATTTCTCTGCTTATTACGGTAAATGTCATGGGCTAATAACAATCAAAGGTATTAGTAAGATGCTTTTAACATGCTAAAAACTAGTGGGAGACACATTAAGGTGAAAACATAAAAATTGGTCATGATCTAGTACTCACAATATTTTTGTTTATCATGTTTTAGGTTCCTTTTATTTTTTCTGAAGGGCCAACCCGTGGCCCGCTTAGGATTGGGTTGGGCTGCTATTTTAAAGGTCGTTTGGTTAAAAGTGCTAGCTTATTCTAATTAAATTAATTTTTTAGCCCGTTAGGATTAGGTAGGGTCAGTCCATTTCGACAGCTAGCTAATCATGCATGCTTTGATGTGTATTTAGAATATAATGAATAAATATTGAGTATAAAATCAGTAAGTAATATATGTATATGTATGTATGTATGTATGTATTTATGTATATATCGTGGTTAAAATTATCAAAAATAAAATTAAAATTATTTTTTTAATCTGAGCTTTGTCACTTTGGATAAAAATTCAATAAAGAAAGTTTGTAGAACATTTTTAGCTGGTGTTTGACCATGAACTTTGAGAGTAGACTTTTAAAATTTATCCTCAAATATTTATTTTGACCATAGGATTTGAGATTACATTTTAAAAAATTATCTTCAATTATCTATTTGACCATATATTTTGAGAGTAGATTTTAAAACTATATCTTCAAATATTTGTTTGATCATAGATTTTAAAATTTTATCTTAAAATACCTGTTTGACCATAAATTTCAGGAGTTGATTCTAAAAATTTATCTTCAAATATTTATTTGACCATAAAAAGTATTAGATTTTTAAAATCTGATCTTCAAATATTTTCAAACTCTTAACTGACTTAGACAAATTTTCAGACTTCCACTTACAAAACTTCAAACTTTTTCAAAGTAAAATTTATGGCGAAACACAACTTCAAATTTTAAAAATCACAACTTCAAAACTCAAAATTTCAAATATCAACTTCAAAATTTATGATCAAACGGGAGCATAGTATACATGTTGTAATTGCTTATAGGACCATAAGCAAGCCCACATCAAATAAGAGCCCAAGCACAATAAACTCAATACTTAGCCCATTTCTAACTCTGGTCCAAAAGAAACTGTTGGGTATTGGCCCACTTAGCCCAAATACAACTGATAATGTACGTAATATATGTGTATAAAGTATTTTTAAAAATAATATTAGCCAACCACAATATGCTTATCAAAAGCAATTTTAAATGTATTAACCAAATACTGTTTGTTCCTTTTCTGTTTAAAAGTATTTTTTTGAAAATCTAATTTAATAAAACAAATAAGCAACTTTTAACTACTTGACCAAATAGGTTGTAACGCGTCCTTAATTATCTCTTTGAAAAAAGACGCGCTTCTAATTTTTTTGGATCCTTAAAAGAATTTCTTTTTCTCTACAATACTATCTCATTAGTCAATATTTTTTACGAGGTAGCAATCTTTTTAGTGTATATGGAATTTATCATATTGAATTTCTGATATAATTTTGAAAAACACCATTAACAGTTTATCATCATGTAGTTTCACAAATTGCCACTCAATTTGTTTTATATTTAATTAGAATTGCTAAACAATTTTAAAAACCAAAAGGTTTATTTTTCTAAAATATCACAAAAAGCTACTAATAATTGTTTGTCAACCAAATTACATGCAATGAAGATGAGAAGTGTTACAGAAATATAAACAAGGTTAATGTATGATTTAATATAGAAATTATTTCCAATAACCTTGAATATTGGCGTCTTGAATTTTTTTACCATAAAGCAAATGATCATCGATATTAAAAATTGAAGAACATCCACCTTTAAAGTTATTCTTATAAATTGCTCGACCTCTAAAGATAGGTTTTATTATTTAAATCATTGTGATCCAAACAAGTATATTTGGTAGTAAATATTATTCACAATATTTCGAAAAATAATCTATGAGGAACTTCATTTCATACCCACACTCAATTATTTTTACTTTGAAGACATATACACTTACATACACACTATGGTGGATCTATCATCTATGAATACAATATGATTTTAGGGGGTAGATTTTAAAATTTAATCTTTAAAAATTTGTTTAACCATGAATTTTAGAAGTGGATTTTAAAATTTTATCTTCAAATATCTATTTGATCATAGATTTTGAGAGTAGATATTGAAAATTTATATTTAAATATTTGTTTAACCATAAATTTTGGGAGTAGATATTGAAAATTTATCATCAAATATCTGTTGATCATAGATTTTGAGAGTAGATTTTAAAAATTTTATCTTCAAATATTTGTTTGACCATAGATTTTGAAAGTAGATATTGAAATTTATCTTTAAATATCTGTTTGACCATAAATTTTGAGAGTAGATTGTAGTAAATTATCTTCAAATATCTGTTTGACCATGAAATGTATTAGATTTTTTAAATCTGATCTTCAAATATTTTCAAGTTTTCAGAAACTAACTTCAAATATTTTAAAGTTCAAATTTAAATAATCACAACTTTAAAACTCAATTTTTCAAATATCAACTTCAAACGTTATGGTCAAACGGGAGCATAGCATCCATGTTGTAACTGCTTATAG
>NW_025867790.1:0-4384 GCF_002878395.1 Capsicum annuum
CTCCATGGCCGTTCGTGGCTTGGGGAATGGATGTGATTGGACCGATTGAGCCGAAGGCATCAAATGGACATAGATTCATTTTGGTAGCCATTGACTACTTCACAAAGTAGGTAGAAGCAGTAACTTTCAAGTCAGTGACAAAGAAGGCTGTGGTGGACTTTGTTCATGCCAATATCATTTGTAGATTTGGAATTCCTAAGATGATCATTACAGACAATGCTGCCAATCTCAATAGTCATTTCATGCAAGAAGTATGTCAACAGTTTAAGATCGCACATCAAAATTCTACTCCATATCGCCCAAAGGCCAATGGTGCTGTAGAAGCCGCCAATAAGAATATAAAAAAAAGATACTGCGAAAACTGGTACAAGGGTCTAGACAGTGGCATGAAAAGTTGCCATTTGCATTGCTAGGTTATCGTACCACTGTTCGTACTTCAATAGGGGCAACTCCATATTTATTGGTGTATGGGATGGAAGAAGTCATCCCTACAGAAGTTGAAATTCCCTCTCTTCGAGTCATTGTAGATGCAGAGATTGATGATGAAGAATGGGTAAAAACCCGACTGGAACATTTGAGTTTGATTGAGGAAAAAAAGCTAACGTCTGTGTGTCATGGCCAGTTGTATCAGAGGAGGATGGCTCGAGCGTATAACAAAAAGGTCCGTCCCAGGAATTTTGAAGTTGGTCAGTTGGTATTGAGACGTATCCTTCCTCAGCAGGTTGAAGCGAAAGGCAAGTTCTCCCCTAACTGGCAAGGTCCCTTTGTTGTGAAGAAAGTGTTGCCCAATGGAGCCTTATATTTGATAGATACTGAAGGCAAAATCGCAGAAATGGCTATCAATGCTAATGCGGTCAAAAGATATTACGTATGATATTTGATCCTTTGTTGATTTTATTGCATGTTTTGTACTTGCATTTTTGAAAATTGATATGATAAAGGCATTTTATTCTTCTATCCAAACATTGTGTCATCCTTTGTTTACCCGTTTGAGCTTCATTTTAATTTTCTTTCATATCCCTTTTTTGGAATCAAAATGGAGTCAAAGATAAATGTCGAGGAAATAAGAATAAAAGAAAGAGTTCGAAAAAAAATCAAAATCAAATCAAAACAAAGAACAAGCTGATGGAACTACGTCCGACCTGATTCTCCTCTCTCGGGAGTGAGATACGTAGGCTGCCCTATTTCGAGCTCGGTCCAACCAAATGAAGATCTAAGATTCACCCAGTCAACAAAGCTGGGGCATGAGTTAATATGTTGTTTGAGTCGATTCCAAAAGTTGTAAGTCCCATCCCCACTTCAAGTATCGTTTGAGCCCCTTACCATCCTTTCTAACCTTAACCAAAAGCCAAGTTACAACCAAAGAAAGTCCTTCAGATCAATTTTTGATAATGTTAAGGCTAAGCATGCAATGGATATGATCATACATTGTGAGATACCACTTGTCTCCCTCAGCATAAGAAATTAGGAAAGAAATACAAAAATGAGAGAGTCTTATTGGCGAAAACCCCCGTGGGCATCATAAGGCGATGGTGAGTTGAGAGAAATACAAAAATGAGAGAGTCTTATTGGTGAAAACCCCCATGGGCATCATAAGGCGATGGTGAGTTAAGAGAAATGAAAATGAGAGTGTCTTATTGGTGAAAACCCTTGCAGGCACCATAAGGCGATGGTGAGTGGAGAGAAATAAAAATGAGAGAGTCTTATTGGTGAAAACCCTCACGGGAACCGTAAGGCGATGGAGAGTTCAAGAGAAAAGTGAAAAGTGAAAAGAAAGAGATTTGTTGGCGAAAGTCATTTAAGATGTCGACAATAGAATGTGATGAATGAGTCCAATGGATTTGAAGAAGCAGCTCAGCGGCAAAGGTACGAACTCAACAACAAATGGGGAGTTTGGATAGGAAGATCAGGCAGCTCAATCCAAAATGCATGTCATACTCATTGGAGTTGGTTGTCGTATTCAGATAAGTTTTCTTTTGAATATGGGACATTGCCCTTTTCTTTCATTTACATATTCATGCTTTTTGTCTTTTTATGTCATTTATCAAAATAAAAGTCACCATCATTTCTTTACATTTTGAGTCAAGTCTGTGTCAAAACAAGCGAGAAAGGATTTCAAAATTTACTACCAGTCTTTCCAATTATACGATGAAAAGCCAAGGAACAGCATAGGAAAGAAATATGATCGTAATTCAACACGAAACAAAGGAAGTCTATCAACTGACAGGCTGTTGGATTTTTGGAAATATTCAGATTTGGGAAAAGGGTGCACCTCAGAGGCATGGTAAAATGGAAGCCCATTGTGCGAGTCAGAACTCACTTCCCTCAATCTGGATCTGGGTCAATGATGCGGCAAGATAGGGCAAGTTTTAGCGATTTGGAACAAAGATGAAAGGAACTAGTGCTGGGCAGATGCCTGAGAAGCCAAGATCTGCAAGCCACCACTAAGTTTTTAACTGACAAATTTTCTTTGTTGATATAGGGGCAAATTCGCTTCACTAAATTCAGCTATCGTTGGAAATGCACATCCATGGGATTTTACTTCCAGTTCAGGACCCTTCTGAAAAATGGGATTTTACTTTATGTTCAGGACCCTCCTGGAAAATGGTATTTTACTTTATGTTCAGGACCCTCCTAAAAAATGGGATTTTACTTTCTATTTAGGACCCTCCTGAAAAATGGGAATTTACTTTCAGTTCAGGACCCTCCTGAAAAATGGGATTTTACTTCCAGTTCAGGACCCTCCTGAAAAATGGGATTTTACTTTATGTTCAGGACCCTCCTGAAAAATGGGATTTTACTTTCTATTCAGGACCCTCCTGAAAAATGGGATTTCACTTTCTGTTCAGGACCCTCCTGAAGAATGGGATTTTACTTTATGTTCAGGACCCTCCTGAAGAATGGGATTTTACTTTCTATTCAGGACCCTCCTTAAAAATGGGACTTTACTTTATGTTCAGGACCCTCCTGAAAAATGGGAATTTTACTTTTTGTTCAGGACCCTTCTGAAAAATAGGATTTTACTTTATGTTCAGGACCCTCCTGGAAAATAGGACAACACTCTCAAAAATGAAATACTACTTTATTATAATTCTTGTTTGGGATAATTTTCGTTCTAGTTTTAATTTTAGGTTTCAAGAGCCCGCCTGAAAAACAGGGTGATGAAATATCAAGTCAGAGGCCCGCCTGGAGAACAGAGTGAAGAAAGGAAAAGTCAAGCAACAAAGTGATGGAATAGCAAATCAGGAGCCCGCCTGGAGAATAGGGTGAAGAAACGAAAAGTCAAGTAACAAAGCGAAGCAATTGAAAGCCAAGCAAAAAGTTGGAAGAAATTGCAAGTCAAGAGCCCGCCTGAAGAATAGGGTGATAAAAGTCGAGTCCAGAGCCAACAGAAGCTGTATAGATAGGATTTTGTAATTTCATTTATGTTTTAACTTGTAATTTTCATTTTTTTGATGTAATGACAGAGCCACGGACCGGAACCTCGATGGAACCTCACTCGACTCTCCAACTCGGTATAGTCCACCTCTTCCAATCCTTTGGAAAACCCGTGACTTGATTCTCTCATAACTTGGGTAGGGAGGATGTCTTAAGTCAAGACCCGGTTATCCTTCTTCCTTCTGTTTCTTTCTTTGAATAATGGTCGGGTTAAAATTTGGTCTCTCTGTCTACTTCTTTGCCTGAAAACACTTCGTGTTTACATTCAAAGGGGGCATGATGTAGACACCTAATTTCGTCCCTCCTCGATATCTTTTTTACCTATTGTTTACCTTTATCCTACCGTGTACCCTCACCCGTGTGATAATCCCTCCACAAAATAATAAAAATAACAACCCCCTACCTAACTTTCTCTTATCCTAATATTCTAACAACCCACCCAATTAAAAAAACAACACCTACCTACCCTATCCTAACAAACTCTACCCCACCTACCCTACCCCAATACCCACCCACGTGACCCTTATAATAAAAAACACACACATACTCTCACAATCTCATAATTTTGGCACTAACAGTAACAAAAAAGAGATACACATCATTCTTTTCCACCGATGGGGACTCTCCTCACAATGGGGGAATATTGATTTTTACTCACTGGATGCACACAAAGAAAAGGAGAGCACACGCAGATCTCTAAAAGAGGAAGGGGAATACGCAAGAAAGGAGCAGGGACTCCATTTTTTTTTCGGGCTTCACGCTCACTGATTGGCACACACAGATAAACACATCAACATCCTCACAGCATCACAATAATCCACATATATGCACACACACAGAGAAAGATTAGGGGTAGGAGAGTTTGATAGAAAATAGTGAAGGCAGACGTGAGGGAGTTCGAGAGAGAAGGAATCGATTGGAGATCGAGTTTTCCGGCTATTCTTCA
>NW_025867791.1:0-1322 GCF_002878395.1 Capsicum annuum
TAGCACTTCATATCTTATATGAGGGTTTTGAAATACATTAAAATAATAAGTAAGCAAATGAAAAATTCTTGACTTAACTAATTACTATTTTTATTAAGGCGCAACAAATAATAATAATTATTTTTCCAACATAAAATAAACAACTTTACATGCTAAAAAATATATCTACCAACAATAAGTTTAAAAAAGACATGGGTATTGTTTTTCAAGTAAAGATCTAAACGTTATCCAAAATAATCAAAGAATAAAGTAAAAAAAAAAAGAGAAACAATCAATATTATCTATTCTTTTCAACATAAGGAAACAACGTTACATGCTAAAAACAAATATATCTACCAACAATGAGTTTAAACAAGACATGGGTATGTCTTTTCAAGTAAAGATCTAAACTTTATCCAAAATAATCAAAGAATAAGGTCAAAATGCAAAACAATCAATATTAACTATTTTTTTCAACAAAAAGAAAATAACTTTACATGCTCAAAATAAACATATTCAACAACAATGAGTTTGAACAAGACATGATTATGTTTTTCAAGCAAAGATCTAAACTTTATCCAAAATAATCAAAGAATAAGGCGAAAAGGCAAAACATTCAACATTAACTATTCTTTTAAACATAAAGAAAATAACTTTACATACTAAAAATAAATATATTCAACAATAATGAGTTTAAACAAAGCATAAATACATCTTTTAAGGAAAGATTGAAACTTTATCCAAAATAATCAAAGAATAAAGTCAAAAAAGGCACATACAACTATTGCTAGCTCATTTTTATATCAAGAACATGAAAATAATTAGAATATCGATTCACAACGTTTTAGGGCCTTCAAGGCCATCTACAACATACAATCCCAGCAAACAAAATTATATCTACGAACTACGAAGAAGAAAAAATATGAAGAAGAAAACAATAATAAAAACTAAAATAAAAAAAAAAAGGTGTGTTTACCTTTTGGGGGCAGCAAAACGAGACTACGAGTTTCGTCGGAATTAACTACCACCGAAAAACGTCGCCGACAACTCAAAAATTTTGATTAGCCGACCAATTCTATGAAACAAAAATTTTTACTAAATAAAAATAACTATTTTACTCAAAAGAATTTTTCACCTTTCTAGCCTCTTTTTTTTTTTTCTTCCTTTTCTCCCTCCTCTCTCTACCAAAGTAGTGGTAGTATTTATAGGAGAGAATGGGGTATTTTTTTTCTTTCCTCCACCAATATGGGAGAAAATTATTTATAGGAAAGGATAGAGATTTATTTCTTGTTATCTACCAATGTGGGAGAAAAAACATTTAGGGGGATTTTTAGAATGTAAAA
>NW_025867792.1:0-1053 GCF_002878395.1 Capsicum annuum
TTATTAATTTATATATATCTATATATATCTTCTATAAACGTATACATGTGTATATGTTTTATAAATTAATATATAACTATATATATAATTATATATTATAGTATGTATATATTGTAGTATATTTTATTTAAAGTAGTACATATATATTGAATGGTACGTATATATGTGTATATATCTTCTATAGACATATATATGTTGTACAGTGTATATGTTACGAAGTTGTAGTGTATATGTTTTATAAATTAGTAAATAACTATATATATAATTTGTGTAAATATTGTAGTGTATAGATATTGTAGTATATTTTATTTAAAGTTGTACATATTGAATAGTATCTATATGTGTGTGTATATCTTCTAAAGTAGTATATATTTAACGTATACGTTTGTATATGTTTTATAAATTAGTATCTAACTATATATATAGTGTGTGTATATATTGTAATGTATATATATTGTAGTGTATTTTATTTAAAGTAGTACATAAATATTGAATGGTGCGTATATATATGTATATATCTTCTATAAACGTATATATTTAACGTATACATGTGTATATATTTTAAAAATTAGTATATAACTATATATATATATATATTGTAGTATATATATATTGTAGTATATATATATTGTAGTATATTTTATTTAAAGTAGTATATATATATTGAATGGTGCTTATATATGTGTATATATCTTCTATAGACGTATATATTTAACGTATACATGTGTATATTTTTATAAATTAGTATATAACTATATATATATTGTAGTATATATATTTATATATATATATATATTGTAATATATGTTTTACTTAAATTAGTACATATATATAAAATGGTGCGTATATTTGTGTATATATCTTCAATAGACGTGTATATTTAATGTATACATGTGTATATGTTTTATAAATTAGTATATAACTATATATATATTGTAGTATATACATATATTGTAGTATATGTTTTACTTAAACTAGTACATATATATTGAATGATTCGTATATTTGTGTATATACCTTCTATAGACGTATATATTTAATGTATACATGTGT
>NW_025867793.1:0-1072 GCF_002878395.1 Capsicum annuum
GATATTATTTTTTAAATTAGAATTGAATAAATTAAAAATAAAATTATAAAACATGTCAGATTGATAAAATTCACCCACACTCATACAATTAAAAAAACTAAAATTATACTAAGGTAATATCTCTTCACAGGGCAAAGAAAAGTAAAACAAGTCCAACATAAAGTAAATCTAACTTAAATATAATACTAACTATTACTCCTATCCTAAACTACGGCAAATATGTAGAGGTTTCTTCCAAAATACCAATAACGTATTGAGCTTGCAATTAGTCTTCATTCAACTCACTTTTATACCTGTGGAAAAGAGAAGAAAATTAAGATTGATGATGATGCTTTCAGATTTGATAGTTAAAATAAAAACAACATAAATTACTAAATAAACCTTCAATATTTCACGCACAAAACTTGCTCAAGAAAATCAGGCATTCATCTATTAATTTGCTTTCTTTCACTCAAGTGAAGTTTCATGTTTCATTCATATTGTTGAAGCACAGCCAAACTAACACATATGCTTAGACATTATCTCATCAAAAGGGAATCTAAAAGTTTTCCTTCAAGGCAACTCATCTATTTTCATCCCATTAAATAAGTATAGTAGCATGTTGTGTTAAGAAAGAACAATCAGGTTGAATTAAGCATTGGAATTCATTATGGGTCAAGCAGCTCTAAATGTTTCTCGGCCAAACCATCAAGCAGTCACACATCAAAAACATTCAGGTTCAACAATACTTTTTTTGGGCAAGGTCAAATTTTATTTTATTTTGAAAATTAAGATAGTACGGAGAAGTACAAAAAGCCAACAACATAAGAAAAAAAATTAGCACATCAAGTAAACCTCCTAATAAAATAAGGAAATCCATGTTTTCAGGTTCGTAAAAGTGAGAGTTATAGCAGGAAAAGCACTAAGAATAAAATCAATTATACACACAAAAACATTCTTATATTTTCAATCTTAAACTCATAACCTCTAATTAAAAGTAATCTTATCTATTGCTCAAAATAGAATAAACAGATTAAGAAAATGAACTAAATCCTGTGAAACAAGAATCACAAAATACACATCTAGTGAAACA
>NW_025867794.1:0-2011 GCF_002878395.1 Capsicum annuum
GAGCGCCCAAATAAAATTATTGATCAATATTTTGATGGTGAGAGTTTTGTACAGGAAAAAAATTTATATGCTGCTGTTTCTGACAAAATTTGAGGGAATGATAATGATAAAGATGCGTTAAAGTTTGCCAATTTGTATTTTATTCATGCATTCTTACTATCATCAGTTGATACCGTAGCTATTCCACGCCTCCACTTTGATTTGGTTGAGAGTGGTCGCTACAGTGATTATCCGTGGGGATCGGTTGCATTTGAAGAATTAGCTAGAAGTTTGCATAAAAATTTGAAGCCACTGGCCATTCAAATTTGGTTGTACAAGTGTTGTTCAAACATGCCTCGTAATGTTGCTTTCAAGGTGGATTCTCAAATCCCTCGTATTTTGAATTGGAAGACAAATTCTCCTCGTCCAAGATATGAAACAATTATGGAAAGTATGTTTGATGATACAGATGACAAGGTTAGTTTTACGATTTTTTTTTTATATGTGATGTTGATTATTTTGTAAATGTATTTTCTGATCTGGTATATGTATATATACAACATACCATTTGTCAGTGTATATTGATTATTGGGTTTGGATCATGGTTAACTGATTTATAATGTAATTAATTTTACCATCTAAATTATTATTTTCATTATGTTATTTAAATTATAGGTTGTTTTTAAGAATATCGAGCCAACAAGAAAGGAGATTTCAACTTTTCATATACCGAAGAAGCTTGTTCCTGGATCTGCTAGTCATAATGAAGATGGCATTAATTCGGATGATGATTTTCAGGATCCTCCACAAAGACAAAATCAGTTTACCACAAAGAAAAAACATCATGGCGATTTCTCAGCTTCACCTATAAAGAAAAAAATGAAGCCACATCCTAAAGGTGTAGATGAGCTGACATCAAACGGACCCCTCCACCCCGTGCTGCAAAGATGCCTTTTGTCAAGACTCCAATTCACAATACAATTCAAACAAAAGTTATGCTACGTGAAAATAGGAAGGACATAAACCGGCCTAACATTAAAAAATCTATTCCGGTTCAATCACCTATTCTGTCTTCGTTTAGTTCTGAAGATGAAGATGGTGTTGTCTCGAAGAAAGTCTTTGATAAGTTTTATGAAAAGGTAATTTTTCTTTAAGCTTATGGTTAATTTATTTTTCAATTTCTAATTATTCTTTTTATAATTCAGGTATGGCAAGAGTTTAATGATATCCGTGGCCTAGTGTCTTCCGGGTTTGATCAGATGATGAATGCAATCAATGAAAATAAGGTACAACATATATACATTTATATCATATGTATTTTTTTACAACTAAGTTGTTATTTACTAATTTTTTTTATTTATATTTTCATGTTTTAGACAAGAAGAAACAAGCAAAAAGCAGCAAATTTGATTAGCCACCAGTGGATGAAAATATTAAGAGCACATCACCCCATCAAGGGACTACAAAATTTGTTCATGAGTTTAATAAGAATCCTGAAGTTACATTGGTAAGTAAATTCTGTACATTTATATTCAACTAATTTTATATATACAATTCTAATTTATCATTATAAAAAATAATATTAAAACAGGTTATCGAAGAGATGGCAGAATATCAAAGAAACAGTAAGAATGATGTGTATAATGAGATTGATGGGTACAATAAGGATAATGACATTGTTCTGGTAGAGATTTTTTTTTATTTTTTTTGGTAAGGTATAGTTATAATGATAAAAAAAACTTATTTTAATTTTTTATTGTTTCATTTTTTAAAGGAAAAAACTGATATAGATGTTCATGAAGCAAAAGATGTTTGTGTCGCTCCGGTATGCTGAATACATATTGGTTAGTTTTTTAGTTCTTCATAAATATTATTTTATTTAATTTGTATGAACATGTGTAGATCACAAAATCAGTTGACGAAAGTATTGGTGAAGCACAAATATCAGAATCTCAACTCACATTTCCTGATGACGTCCTTAGAAGCATTGATCTTGACTCCATAACAAAAGCCAATGTTGAAGTTGAAGATG
>NW_025867795.1:0-5087 GCF_002878395.1 Capsicum annuum
AAGTCAGAATTTTAAGATGTTGAAACTAGAATAATACATGATTCAAAATAGGATAAATTTGGGCATAAAGAGAGCTTAGGTGGTTCCTTGAAGAAGGCAAGAGTCAGATAACTCATTACCTAAAATCGTGATTTGCCGATCTGGGCATATTATATTATGATGGCCTAGAGCCGTGTGGTGTATTAGAATAAAAAACTCCAACCCTTGTGGCACACTTGGGTTGGGGGCTTTTCCACTGAGTCAATGGCAGATTTCATACAACCCGTGGAATATCAAAATTACAGGGCAGTGCCACCTAACTCAGAAGTTATACAAAGATCAGACATTGCATTGATAAGAATGATTTGTGATTTTCAGAAAGTGCCCTTGTGTTTTAGAACTATTTCATGTATAGTATCTGATGATTTGCTCTCCAACTATTTTATCTATATAAAAGTTTTATTTTGGAATACTTTGCATACCAGTACATCTGTACTAACCCCCCTCCTCTCTCCATGTTCTGAGGCTCAATCTAGGGGTCCAAAAAGGTAGTAGATTCATCAGATAGAGTTTGCAGTGTTCAGTTGGTGAGCCTTCTCTATTCTAGAAGGCCCGTCTTTCAGATTATGACCCCTATTATTATTTTGGTCTACTGGGGACCTTGTCCCAGTTTTCAGACAATTATCAGATTTTCATGTAGTAGAGATTTCACAGACTGATTCAGATATTATTTAACTGTAGTTGCACTACAATTTTCCATACTTATGTTGATATTAGAATTTGACCATGTTTTCGTAGCTGACTATGTTTCTGCATCTTTTCTTATGAGTGTTGTGCATGATTACCAGATAGAGAAAGGTGTTTCGGGCCTTCATGGTTCAGGATGTCCATCATGGACAGGCCCTAGTTCAGGTCATGACAGTTCATGGTTAATTGGGAGTCCATAAAACCGTGTCTAGTAAAGTCTTTTTTAAGGGTATGTAGCTCACCACAATCATAAGAAAGAGGCTATAGGGAATTTTGGAATGTTTCACTTTCTTGGTATTCTATTTTTAAGCTTAGAGTCTAAGTCCTGGAATCTCCTCTAATTCTTGTTTGTTCATCTTTTAGATCATGCCTCATAGATCTAAAACACAAGAAAACTCTTCAGTCCTATCTAGGGATAATATTGATAGGGTACGTCCTACGTCTAGAGTTTGATCTTTGAGTCCTGTCCTTGATTGTTCTGGAGTTCCTCTAGTTGCTACAAGTCTTTCCCAGAATTAGGTGACTAATATAGAATTTTGCCAGTCTATTCATACTATTACTCAGTTGGTTGCTGGTTAGGCTGAGCGGGATATGTTTGCTGGGTTTTCTGCTGAGTCCACAAGGGTTGGCCAATATATAAAGCTAAATCCTCTTACTTTTACTAGTGTGAAGGTGGAGAAGGATCCTTAGGGTTTCTTGTATGAAATAGAGAAGATATTCATGGTGATGCAGGCCACAAATGTGGAAGGTGTAAACTTTGTAGATTATCAGCTCAAAGATGCTGCATACCAATGGTACAAAAAGTGGGATAGGGATAGAGGTGATGTGGAGGAGTTGTCCTTATGGGATGCCTTTTTTAGTGCATTTTTGGATTATTTCTTTTCTCAAGAGCTGAGAGAAGCGAAGATGGAGAATTTTGTGAATCTTAAGTAAGGTAGAATGTCTTTTAAGGAATACGCCTTGCAATTTCATTAGATGTCATGGTATGCTCTTGATTTGGCGGTTGACATGAGAGTAAAGATGAGAAAGTTTGCTTCTAAGCTATCTCAGAATTTGATCCTAGAAAACAAGACTGCTTTACTGATCAAGGATATGGACATTTAGAGGTTAGTTGTCCACATGCAGCAGGTGGAGAATGAGAAGAGAAAATAAGTAGAGTTTAGAGATAGTTAGGGTAAGAGGAATAGGTTTTTTGACTAGGGAGGTACTTAGTCTCAAGGTGGTCGGGATGAAGGTAAATGGCCTAAAAAGAAGTAGGGGAGTTTTGGTTCTTTCTCTACTGCTAGCGCTCCTTACCCGAGGCAGTCAGGTAATAGGCGTCAGTAAGGTGGTGATAACTTTCGAGCATTAGGTACCTAATCTTTGGCAAGTGAGGGTCAATCAATTTCTTTATACCCTTCTTGTTGGTTCTGTGGTCGTCTTAATTGGGGTTATTGTGACAAAAAAAGGGACAAGTATTTCAAGTATGGCCAACCAGGCCATATGCTCAAGAATTATCCTATTGGTACAGGAGCTTTAGGAGCGATCAAAGCTCTGGTTGCTTCATCTGCTACTCTTGCACCAAGTGGTATGGCTTCAATGTCTGCTCCTACTTCTGGTACTAATACAGGCCAAAATAGGTTGTATGCTCTTACATCTCGGTAATAATCTGAGGCATTAGTTGATGTCATTACTAGTACATTACAACTTTTTTCTCATGACGTGTATTGTCTATTTGATTTGGGGTCCACTCTTTCTTATGTGATCCTATTTATGGCTGTATATTTTGGTTTTGATCCTGAGGTTACTTTGGATCTTTTTTCTATTTCTACCTTGGTAGGTGACTCAGTTATTGCTAAAAGAGTCTATAGGGGTTGGGTGGTATCTGTTGGTGGTAGGCAGACTTTGGTGGATTCTCTTGAACTTGATATGGTGGATTTTTATGTTATTCTAGGAATGGATTAGTTACACTACATGTCCTTGGATTGTCAGAACCGTAAGGTTGTCTTTGGGTTCCCTAGTGAATTAGTTATAAAGTGAGAGGGTGGTTCCCTAGCTCCTAGGGTTAAGTTTATTTCTTATCTTAGATCTCGGAGATTAATCTCTAAAGGTTGTCTTTATCACTTGGTCTAGGTTAAAGATTCTAACTCGGAAGGTCCTTATTTATAGTTTTTTCCAGTGGTAAATAAGTTTCCTGAGGTCTTTCCAGATGATCTTCCTGGTGTTCCTTCAGATAGCGAAATAGAGTTAGGTATTGATTTGCTTTTGGACACTCTTCCAATATCTATTTCTCCTTATAAAATGGCTCCGGCTAAGTTGAGAAAACTCAAAGATCATCTTAAGGATCTTCTCAATAAGGGGTTTATTCATCTTAGTGTATTCCTATGGGGTGCACCAGTGTTGTTTATATGCAAGAAGGATGGTTTCTTTCGAATGTGCATTGACTACTGGTAGTTGAATAAGGTAACGGTGAAGAATAAGTATCTTCTTTCAAGGATAGATGACTTGTTTGATTAGTTGCAAGGTGTCGAGTTCTTCTTTAAGATAGATATTTGGTTTGGTTATCATCAACTTAAATTAGGGAGGTGGATATCCCTAAGATGACTTTTCGCACTCGGTATGGGCACTTTAAATTCTTGGTGATATCATTTGGTTTGACAAATGCTTTGGCAATATTTATGGATTTGATGAATAAGGTTTTCAGGCATTTATTAGATCTCTTTGTCATTGTTTTTATTGATGGCATTCTGGTTTATTCCAAAAGTGAGGTGGATCATGCTAATCACCTCCGTATGGTATTACAGACCTTGAAGAAACAGCAATTATATGCCAAGTTCTCTAAATGTGAGTTTTGGCTGAACGCTGTGACTTTTCTTAGTTATATTATTTTTAGTGAGGGGATTATGGTGGATTCTCAAAAGTTGGCTGTCGTTAAAAGGAGGCCTAGACCCATGAATCCAATCGATATTCGAAGCTTCTTGGGTTTGGCTGGGTATTATAGGTAGTTTATGGAAAGTTTTTGTAACGCTCCAACTTTTCGAACCGAAATGCTACACAGTGTTCATGACCCCGAAGGACCACAAGCTAATCCATGACTGATATCTGTACCTATAAACTGCATAATATCTCATAAAATATGCGGAAATATAAATTGTATGGCCATAAGGTTCAATACTGATACATATCTGAAAAACATGGTATAACAATACCAAAAAGAAACATAAATATTAAAGTCTAAACATCTAATATGACATCTAGGCCGAAAGCCTCTAACTGAACTGAATAAGGAGTTGAAGGAACATGTCTCTAACTAACTCCATGAACTAAAAAACTAATCTAAAATACTGTAATAAAGTAATAATAATATTGTCCTCGAATGAAGAAGAGCACTGACTGCTGAAATTTGCAATGCTACTGCTACTCTGAAACTCGTACCTCTGTACCTATGGCGTTAAATAAAACACCATAGCGTGAATACATTAGTACGATTGAATGTACTCAGTATACGAGTGAGGTAGGCTAAATGGAAAGGGTTTTATATGAATGAACAATGCTGACTGATATGAATGTGAGAATACATACATACATACGTAACTGCAACTACACTCGTGGTGATACTGACTACTGAGTCTGAGTACTAATAACATGAGTTTACTGATGCTAAGATACTGAATGACTGAGTTTATTGATATTGATATGTAATTCACTAATAAGTGAGGAACTGATACTGTATTACTGAATACTGGGAGACTGATACTATATTACTGATAAAGGAATGATTATTTTTGATAGTTTTGATTATGAAGAACTAATTTGATTGACCGTATATAATAGTCCTAAAACTGAGCTTGTGATAACATGACTACTGAGTATGAATACTGATGAAATGTATTTACTGATAACATATCATAAATAATAACTGAATTCTGATAACTGATATATCTGATAAGATGATTTCTAATAACTGATAGCATAAATAACTATATCTGACAGTCCTAAATTTGATGGAACTAGCTAAGTTCCGTACTGTATCTGAGTTGACTGTATCTGACAGTCCTGATATCCTGAAGAACTATCTGAGTTCTTTTACTGAGACTGATACGGAAACTGTGGGAAGTAGTTATCTAACCGACATGCCCAAAATACGCTATAATAGTTAAGTCGGGGTCCAATCTCTGTCCTGATTGGAAGGGTGTCAATACCGCGCCACTGGTAAGGATAAGCTGTGAGTGACCCTCATCTGGCAGGTACTCTAATGAGAACGGTGGGAACCCTCATCTGACAGGTTAAGCCACCTCATCTACCCTCAGCTGACAGGTATTGATGTCTCAACCTATGCTAGCTACATAGTTCTGGAACGCAATGACTGCTTCTAAGAATCA
>NW_025867796.1:0-1391 GCF_002878395.1 Capsicum annuum
ATTTGAAGTTGAATTGGTTGATGACTGCCAGAACCTTTTTATTGATGCTGATATGGTCGAAGCAGGAGAAGGTACCAGTATAGCAAACGTGCAATTCATAGGCCTAGTTGTCTGGCTCAATAATTGGGAAGTCACTCCTCTTTCCGTCAGCTGGGAGTTTTGGTAGTTTATTTTATTTTTCTTTCTGTTTATCCAAGTTATTTCAAGGTTGTAATTCAGATTTTATTTTGTTTATGTTATGATGGCATCTATGTTTAAACCCTTCTATTTTTTTATTTAATGAAATGCAATATCCCTTTTGATTCGTATCTAATATATTTTTTTTTTGGTTATACACAGTTCTCTTTATGCTGATTCTAATGACATGACATGCATGCAAAATTTTTAGCCTGACCTTAAAATCCAAACTAATCAAGATGTAATGAAGCAGGATGGGGAATATGATAAAGAAGAAGCACTAGAAGAAATAAGCAAAGAGTTGGAATAGTTTGAAGACAAACCAAATCCTAATATGAATGAGACTGAGCCAATAAATCTAGGGGATCAAGAAGATGTTAGGGAAACTAAAATCAGTGTACATGCTTTGCCACAGGTAAAAGATGGAATGATTCAAGCATTAATTGATTATAAGGATATTTTTGCATGGTCTTATAATGATATGCCTGGTTTAAGCACTGAACTAGTGGCTCACAAATTGCCAACTGATCCCACGTTCCCTCCTATCAAACAGAAGTTGAGGAATTTTAAAACTGATGTAAGTATTAAAATTAAAGATGAAATCATGAAACAACTTGAAGCCAAAGTAATTCGAGTGGCTCGCTATCCCATGTGGTTAACCAATATTGTTCCCGTACCAAAGAAAGATGGCAAAATTTGAGTGTGTGTTGATTACCGTGATTTGAATAAAGCAAGTTCGAAAGATGATTTTCCACTGCCCAACATCCACATTTTGTTAGACAATTGTGCCAAACACGAGATTACCTCTTTTGTGGATTGCTATGCTGGATATCACCAGATCATTATGGATGATAAAGACGTGGAGAAGACGTCTTTTATCACACCCTGGGGGACTTATTGTTATCGAGTGAGGCCGTTCGGTTTGAAGAATGCTGGAGCAACATACATGAGAGCCATGACCACTATGTTTCATGATATGATGCATAAGGAGATTGAGGTCTACGTGGATGATGTGATTATTAAGTCAAAAAGTCAGGCCGACCATGTTAATGATTTAAGAAAGTGCTTTGAAAGACTTCGCAGGTATAATCTCAAGCTCAACCCGGCAAAATATGTATTTGGAGTTTCGTCTGGAAAGCTGTTGGGGTTTGTAGTCAGCCGCCGGGTGATTGAATTGGATCCCTCAAAAATCAAAGCCATTCAGGATTTACCCC
>NW_025867797.1:0-1313 GCF_002878395.1 Capsicum annuum
AGTTTAGATCAAACGCTACGTAATTCAAGGCTCGTTATCCTATAAAATCATTTGAAGGTTATTTGAACAATATGCATTGAACAATGCTCAAGAAAGTGAGCTATTCAACTGTTGAGACCACTGCTTGAGTGTGCATCAATACGTTGACCTAAAATAAACATAGCGAGCCTCTATGTATTATTTAATCCTTCTGAATAAAGTGTTTTGGAAGCCTTCTGAAGGCCTTTTACAATGCCACAACTTCGAAGGAAGTGTTCCTCATTGACTAGCTCACAAAAGACCAAGAATAGTATAACCTCAAAATGAAAACGACAAACTTGAATACTAAATCAACAATCTGGAGGCAAGCTTGAAACTATGGGGATTCACATACTACAAGAAGCATCTGATCTTCTCAAAGATATGTTGAAATTATGCTAAGGCAAGAAAATACAATCAATTATATCCATATTGCTAAGGAAGTAATGAAACTCAATTTACCTTTCAATCTTGTTTGTGGTTCCGATTAGGTCAATAACAGTGGACCTAATCAGAACCACAAAAAATAAGGCAAGGGACGAAATTTAAAATTCAGAAATTATTGCCTTCGCTTAGATTTCTTATTTGAACTACAACTGTTCTTGGTGCAAGTTTTCTTAACTTACTGTACATCATTTCAACCCTCGGTGTCTCAAAGATGATTTTTTAGTGTTCTATTATTTTTATGTATGCGATCATCTCGATCATGCTACCTAGTCACAGCTCCCTAGAAAAGTGTCCATCTGCACTACTTTTCTTTTAGAGAGACAACGCGGGAATTTCATTACTGGATACACTTTTATATTTGCACTTGATTCAGATTTCTCATTCTATAATTCAGTTTCATCAGCTAGATTTGCTAGAAGTTCCTTACTTCCCTATGTTTCCTCTTCAATTAGCTCTCAGATGATATAGTCTTTCATCAACTCCACTTTTCCCACGCAAGTATTCTCCTACGGCTCTTTCTGGCATATACTCATCTTCTCAAACAACCCTTTTATATAAATTTAGGCCTGGGGAATTTCTATTGGTTTTCCATTCTTGTTTGATGCAGTGCGAGGCTTTGAAGTCCTTCTCAAAGTCCAATGCACACTTAAAGTTAAGTCCAATCTCTATTAGATATCTGCAATGACACTAAATATTGATCCTTTCTCAAAACTTGACACGCATAAACATAATACACAACCTTCATTAATTCGTAACAAGGTGTCAACACCATCTTCGTGATCCCCTCGGCCTTATCAATTCGAACCTATCAAATTTAACTGTACAATGCATAATCTTGTTTGAATGAT
>NW_025867798.1:0-2582 GCF_002878395.1 Capsicum annuum
ATTATTATTATTATTATTATTATTATTATTATTATTATTATTATTATTATTATTATTATTATTATTATTATTATAAATTAGGTAGAGTTTATTTAGGATTCTTCAACTATGAGTTCCTAACTTTAAGTTAATGACTTTTTTAAAATTCTTCTAAATATTTAATATTTTCAAATTCAAATATTCAACATCCTTTATTTAGGAGTCCTTAGTATATAGGAAAGATTTAATTAAAAATTTGGCATTATATAGTATAGAATTGGTTTTCAATTCGAATTCTAGAAGAACCTATTACTTATCTTTTAAATTAAAATTTTGAAAATCTAATCTTACCAAAAAATTCAACATTATCCTTTTGTTTTATGCTCTTTTTTAAGAAATTTTTTTTTGTGCATATCCTATAAATAAATTTTCACCCAAAATTCATGTAAAATTAGGTAAGTGAAACGTCATTTCTTTATTTTTTTGAATCCATGTTCAAATGGAAAGGTAAATTAACTTAATCATTTTATATCCAAAATTCAAAGAAATTACAATGATAGTTAATTTAATGATAATGTAAAGTGGCTTATTATTTTTATTATTAATAATTTATTGATTAGTAGGTCTAGTAATACTTTTTTCTAAACGATATTTAAATAGTCCAAAGATTATTTAATAAATTATTAAGGTGAAATCTTAGGTTAAAAAACTGAATAATTAATGAAGATAAATTAAAAAACATGATTTTATATGAATTTGTATTTATAGTTATCTCCTGCCCTTATTTTGTGGAAATATAGTTCCACAAAAATAGGTTTCAAAACTGATTTTTGGTGCGTGTTACATGATTAATGAAAACATTTGATTATATTATTATTATTATTATTATTATTAAAATGAACTTAAAATCATTCAAATTTCTATTAAAATTTTTTTTATTGATGAGTTTAAGAAGTTAAAATCTGAAAATTAATTTATAATTAATGCACTACTAAAATAATTAACATTTGAATCCTCCACCGTTTTCCTGTTTGATAGAAATCTCAACTACTACTATTATTTATTTATTTATTATTACTATTATTATTAAAATCAAATATATTGGAATATATTTAACAACATTTAAAAAAAATAAGTTTATGAAATAGTAAGAGTTTATTAACAATTCTTCAATCTTATGTTGCTAGTATTAAGCTAATGGTTATCTTTTTTTTTTTTTTTTTTAAATATAACTTAATATTTTTTCAAATTTAAATATTTTTAAATCTTTTATTACAATACTACTAAATTTTGTCTTAAAATTGCCATGTGGCTTCTCGGTAGCTTGTCACTTGGCTAATTGTGATGCTTCGTCCTCTGCTTTATAATATATATAGAAGATATAGATTATTTATTTATTTATTTATTTATTTATTATTATTATTATTATTATTATTATTATTATTGTTATTATTAAAGGAAATAGTTAGAATTTATTTGGTACTTTTCAACTATGCATTCCTAGCTTTAAGATAATGAGTTTTTTTAATGCTTCTACAATATTAATATTTTCAAATACAAATATTTAATGTCCTTTAATTAAATTTTTTATTACAATACTATTAAGCTTTGTGCTAAAAATTGCCACGTTTTATTCAAATTAAAAGCAATACAACTTATGTATTACTACTACTATTATTTATTGCTTATTATTATGTTATTATTAAAATAAACTCTCTCTTCCCCCCTCTCTATCTGTCTGTCTGTCTGTCTGTCTATCCGTCCATCTATCTGTCCATCCGTCCGTCCGTCCGTCCGTCCACGATCCGTCCATGATCCGTCCGTCCAAGATCCGTTCATCCATAATCCGTCCACGATCCATCGTCGATCCATCCATCGATCCGTCCGTCCATCCGTCCGTTCATCCGTCCGTCCCTCTGTCCATCGATCCGTCCGTTCATCCGTCCGTCCGTCCGTCCATCCATCCATCCATCTATCGATCGATCTATCTGTCTATCTATCTGTCTATCTGTCTATCTATCTATCTGTCTATCTGTCTATCTGTCTGTCTATCTGTCTGTCTGTCTGTCTGTCTATCTATCTATCTATCTATCTATCTATCTATCTATCTATCTATCTATCTATCTATCTATCTATCTATCTATCTATCTATCTATCTATCTATATGTCCGTCTGTCTATCTATCCGTCTCTCTATATATCTATCTATCTGTCCGTCTGTCTGTCTATCTATCTATCTGTTCGTCTGTCTGTCTATCTATCTATCTATCCGTATTTCTGTCCGTCTATCTTTCCGTCTGTCTGTCCGTCCATCTGTTCATTCATTTGTCCTTCCATCCATCCGTCCATCCGTCCATCCATCCATCCGTCCATCCATCCGGCCGTCCGGCCATCCGGCCATCTGTCCGTCCATCTGTCCGTCTATCCACCCATTCGTCCGTCCGTCCATCCGTCCATCCGTCCGTCCATCCATCTATCCACCCGTCCATCTATCGATGGACTATTCATCTATCCATCCATCCATCGATGGACCATCCATCCATCCATCCATCGATGGACCATCCATCCATCCGTCCATCGATGGACCATCCATCCATCCATCCA
>NW_025867799.1:0-2071 GCF_002878395.1 Capsicum annuum
GGATTCCACAGGCAAATAGGTATAAATCATTCTAGAAGCCAATGCTTTAATTTTAAGGACAAAATTTAGCTAAGAAAAACTTCAGGGCGTTACATATCCCCCCGGGAACATTCGTCCCTGAATGTTGACGCGGGACAAGTATATTTTTAAGCATACTAAGGCATAGAAAGAATAAGGGATGGATTTTACCTTCCATTTCGTCATCCATTGGATTAAAAAGGTTTGGGTATCTAGCTCTCATGTCAACTTTTAATTCGCAAGCCGCATCTTCAATTTTCTGGTTTCTCCACAACACTTTAACTGAGGCTATCTCTTTGATCCTCAATCTTACAACTTGGCGATCCAAAATCTCTATAGGCTCTTCTTCATAGGACAAAGAGTCTGTCACTTTAATTTCTTCGATAAAAATACTAAAGAATGGTCTCGAATACACTTCTTCAACATAGATATATCAAATACTAGATGAACCAAACCTAAACTAGCTGGCAATTCTAACTCATATGCAACTCCACCTACCCTTCTCACAATCTGATATGGTCCTATATAGGTAAAACTCAGCTTATCTTTCTTCTTAAATAGCATGACTCCCTTCATGGGAGAAACCTTGAGAAATACCCAATATCTAACCTCAAAATCTAGATTTCTTCTCCTAACATCGGCATAGGACTTTTTATGACTCTGAGCTATCTTAAGTCATTCTCTGATGACTTTCACATCCTCTATTGCCTGATGAAGAAGATCAGGTCCAAATATCTGCATCTCACCTACTCCATACAATCCTATTGACCTACATCTTTTCCTATACAATGCCTCAAAAGGTGCCATCTTAATATTAGAATGGAAACTATTATTATATGCGAACTCTACCAATGGCAAGTGCTCTACCCAACTACCTTTAAAATCAATCACGCAGGCCCTCAACATATCCGCAAGGGTCTGGATGGTGCGCTCAGCTTGGTCATTTGTCTGAGGGTGGAAAGTTGTGCTCAAATTCACTTGGGTACCTAAACCATTTTGAAACGATCTCCAAAACTGTGAAGAAAATTGTGTACCTCTGTCAGATATGATGGACACAAGTTCCCCATGCAAAAAACTATTTCTGCAAGGAACAGGTTGGCATAATCCTCTCCTGAATAATTTATCCTAACAGGTAGAAAGTGAGATGACTTGGTCAACCTATCTACAATCACCCAAATGGAATCATACTGGTTTCGGGACCTCGGAAGTCCTGTAATGAAGTTCATATTAATCATTTCCCACTTCCACAAAGGCACAACTATCTCTTTAGAAGAACCACCTGGCCTCAAATGTTCCACTTTAACTTGTTGACAACTCAAACACTTGGCAATAGAGTTAGCCACATCACACTTCATATTATTCCACCATTAAATGGTTTTTGAATCCTTATACATCTTAGTAGAGCTAGGGTGACCAACATACCTCGACGTGTGAGCTTCATCAAGGATTTTCTTCCTCAAACAATCTACATCTGGCACCCACAACCTACCCTAGTATCTTAAAACACCATCACCACCAATTTCAAAAGACAATACCTTTTGTTGACCCATATCTTTCTTGATCTGCATCAAGATGGGATCTTTAGCCTGTTTGTCTTTAACTTCTGCACAAAGAGAAGATTTAGCTATCTCATGAACAACCACTCCTCCATCCTCAGAATCCAAAAGTCGCATTCCTAGATTTGCAAGTCGGTGAATATCCTTCACCATCTCACTTTTTTCTTTCCCTACATGAGAAAGAATGCCTATAGATAACCTGCTGAGGGTGTCAGGTATCATATTCGCCTTGCCTGAATGATAGTGCAGGCTTATGTCATAGTCTTTTAAAAGTTCCAACCACCGCCTCTACCTGAGATTTAATTCTTTCTGTGAGAAAACATACTGTAAACTCTTGTGGTCAGTAAATATATCAACGTGCACCCCATACAAATAGTGCCTCCAGATCTGAAGTGCAAAAACTACAGCTGCTAACTCCAAGTCATGAGTAGGGTAGTTCCACTCATGCACCTTCAACTGCCTAGATGCATAAGCCATTACCTTACCGTGCTACATAA
>NW_025867800.1:0-1017 GCF_002878395.1 Capsicum annuum
TTTTCTCCAAGTGTTTGACAATTAAGTAATTCTTTGGTTGCATACGCCTCCAAAATTCCTTAGCCTCTCCTTCAGTGATTGGCCTTTTCTATGAATCTTTCTTGTTGGTCAATTCCTCAGGGATGTAACATCGTCCTGATCGCGTCATCCCCTGGGCAGCGGCGGTTTTCACAATAAATTCCTTCTTTGGAGGGGGAGCGTACACTTGAGTCGGTCCAGTCATCACTATAAATGGGGCTTTCTCGCTGATACTTAAGGCAACCACAGCTTTCTCTATCTTTCCTACCTCTTCCACCTTTTTGCGCTTTTTGGAGTTCACCTGGGTAATGGTCTTGCCAGATTCCCATTCGCCTTCTATTTCAATCATGTTAACTGTAGGTCCTCATGGTTGGGCAGTGGATTACTGCTAACATTTAGAGTAGGTGCCTGGAGCGTGATGACCTTTTGATCAATCAGATCTTGGATTCTGTGTTTCAAGATAAGGCAGTCCTCGATACTATGCCCTGCTGCCCCTGAATGATAGGCATAATTTTGATTAAGGTGATAAAATTGGGAGCTAGGATTGACAGGCTTTGGCTGTACAAGTTGCAAATGACCAGCATTCTTTAATCTTTCAAATAATTGGGTCCGACTTTCAGCTAGTGGGGTGAAGTTTTGGGGAGGTTTCTTTTTGTGGTTTGGACGCTGGGGGTTATACGGGCTTAGGTTTGTAGGAGGGGGTACTTGGTGGTAATTTGGAGGTGTTTGGAAAATTTTTGACTATTTGGGGGAGTAGTTTGGAAATGAGACTGATAATTTGGAGGTGGAATAGAGTATTGGGGAAAGATATTTGGCTATGGAGCTTGGTATGATAGTGGGATGTTTGGGAGTGGAGTTTGGTATTGGGGGTGGACTTAGAATGCGTGCGGAAGGTTAGGTGATTGCGGGGAAGATAAAATATTTCTAGAGTTAAACAGCTGTTTCAATTTTATAACAGAATTGGCAGAAATCCCACCTACCTCTTCCTCCTTCTTCTTA
>NW_025867801.1:0-1980 GCF_002878395.1 Capsicum annuum
GGTGCATTCGATGTGAAGGAAAATAGTATTATACAAAAAAATTTCTTAAGAAAAAAAAAATTACAAGAAAAATGAATAGATTTTTACCTATTTTCTGGTGTCTCAAACATAATTAAAAAATATTATAGAGGGTGTGAGGTGGGAATGAGGTGGATTAAAATAGAAAGTGGAGATAAAGATGAACAGGAAGTAATTAAGCAAGTCACAATTTCGCTTCATTAAGCAATAGGATAACCACATTAATTTTTTTTACATGATTTACTGAAAAAAATAACTTCGAATATCATAACTTTTTTTCTCCTTTGTAATGTTGATTAACATAACTTTACGCTAATTACAACAAAGGTTATCTTCTTAATTCACATTCATGTTTTGTTCTCCTCTGAGAATACTCGTTGATCACAAAATAAAGATTACATAGGAGTAGTCAAGTCACGAAGTGCATTCTCGTGAACAGGATCTCTTATCAAACCAGACAATGAAGTAGGAAACGAGACTTGTGGTGTACGAGTGGACAAAATTTCTCTCATGAAAGGATGAAAAATAGACACATTTTCACCTTGAGGAATAACACCATTATGAAGAAAGCGAAATTTGATTGCTTGATAACGATGCAATAATGAATTATTTATTCAATAAAACACCCTAATGCACCCACAATTAGCACAAATATATGCTTCTTTAGCTCCGTCATCACCACTATTCACAAATTCACGATATCCATCAACAGCAAAGTGACCAAACTTTGTAGCATGACTTTTTAGGCTTACACCATATTTGATCATCATTTTATCAATTGAATTTGAGCTTGAGTTGCTTGTCATTTACTTGTTTCTAGCTAAAATAACACACTAATAGAGAAAGGAAGCAGAAGGCTTAAGAGTTGAGGTATTTGTATTTTTTTTTTTTACTTTGTGTTTGGTCTTTCTTTAATAGTGTGCATAACAAATATTTTGATTGTTGTCAACAACTCATTCTTGACTAAAAATATCTTTACAAGACATTGACAAAATATATATTGTTAATAATAATTTGAATAGTAGGTATGAATATATATTGATTAATCATGATGAGAAGAAGAAAAATCTGTGTTATTATATGTTACGCATCTATTTATTTATTTAATATAAATAATTGATACGGGTAAATTTATATCTCATAAAAGATATACTACTCTATTTCTACGCATATATCTTCTAATAATGAGTAAGCAAATTCAAGGTGAAACTATAATTCACATATCTCTCTAATTGTATGATAATATTTTAATACTTATATTAATTTAAATAACTTAATTGAAAAGTAACAAATTAAATGCTAAGTCCATGTTAATTGATCATGGTTAGATGATGTAAAATTATTAAATTGATTATCTTGTAGTTACTGATTTGATGTGAGTATATTTAAGTAAAAAAAAGTTATTCTTAATTTAGATATTTTTTTTCATGACTAACTTTTACATGCTCTGATATCATTGTGGAATGAGTGAACATCTTATTTAAAAATTTAAATTGTTAGAAAGAGCATAATTTTTATTTACTTAATTTATATTTTTAAACTCCCTTATATATGTGTTTTATTCTTTTTTTTTCCTTATATTTTAATTTATCTGACAGTTAAAAAAGAAACAAGTGATAAACATAAAGCTAGTGGTGAAAGAAAGAGAGACAAAAGTTAGTTGATAATATAGATGAGAGAAAGATAGTGAGGTATCTGCTTATTATGGTTGCATGACATGCATTCAATGGACATTTGAAAATCAATAAATGTATATTGCCAATTTAACTTGACTTTTATATATATCTTGAACTTTCTTACATAGAGATGCATAACATGTAATTACATAAAGATTATTTTTAATAGATACTAAAACATAATTCATATCGTCTATTATTTTAAGATAAAACTTTCTCATAGTAAAATTATAACGTAAAATTATATAAATTATTAAAAGTTAAGTTTATCACAATTGAATAAATG
>NW_025867802.1:0-1657 GCF_002878395.1 Capsicum annuum
CCAAAATTACAATTTCCAGATGAAAATAGAAAATTTATATATATAGTAGAAGCAGATGCTAGTGAATATAGTTATGGAGGAGTACTTAAATATCGATATGAAGCAGAAAAATTAAAACACTATTGTAGATACTACTCAGGTACGTTCAATGAGACAGAAATAAAATGGAAAATAAATACGAAAGAATTATGTTCATTATATAAATGTTTGTTAGCATTTGAGCCATATATTGTATATAACAAATTTATTGTACGAATAGATAATACACAGGTACGCTAGTGGTTAACAAAGAAAATACAAAATTCAGGTACAACAAAAGAAATTCGGAGACTAGTCTTGAATATATTAAATTTCACATTCATAACTAGATATACATTACGGTACAGTTAGGATAAATTATTATACAGAAATTTGTAACTCTGTAATTACTACAAGATAAAATAATAAACCAAACAAATTAATAAATACATCTTACGAAAAGAATAAATCATTAAAAGATATTGAAACAAAATTTAAGAAATATCCACGCACAAAGAAAAATAGATTCATTAGATATATAATAAATCTATTTCATAAGTTAGTTATCCGCCTATATCCGCACCCCCTACAAATCTTTGAGTTGTTTATAAAGTTAATAATTTATATAATTACTTGCATATTCTTATATCTATAAATAGTAAAATCTTCACATGTGAAATTCATTCAAATCTTCCATAGCAAGTATTCTAATAAATGTAATAATTAGATACCAAAAATGTAGTGCTCTTGTTGTCAAATAAACAAGTATAAAAAGGAAGCCCAAGTCGATAGTTGATCGACACAAAAAGAAGGGGGAAACGGAGTACAATAGCTTTCAAATTAAATTACTATTTGCAAATGGCAAAGCTTCTTGGTGTATTTTTTCTCCTCTTTGTTGCTATTTCATCAGGTAGATCTCAATTATTTTTATATGGTATGTTTTATAATCTTGAAACTATTAATATTATTTATGTATTTTTTTCAAATTTCTTGGATATATTTCATTTGAGTTAATACATAAAAATAACCCTAAACTTGACACTAAATTATAACTTTGACCTTAAACTTTGATAGTGCACAAATAAGACCTTTAACTATTCAAAACCTGAACAAATATGACCTCCGATTTCGCAACCCCATGCGTGAGTCTCACTTGCGCCTACGTGGAAAGGTAATCCAATCACACGGTGCCACGTCGTTAAAAGGGCTGACTTGGAGAGAGGTCATATTTGTACAATTTTGAATAGTTAAAGGTCATATTTGTGCACTATCAAAGTTTTGCTTTTTGTGTTAAAACAACGTCGTTTTTATTATTATTATTATTATTATTATTATTGTTGTTGTTGTTATATTATTATAATAATAATAATAATAATTATTATTATTATTTTTTTATTTATTTCTATAGTAGCAGCACCTAAACTTTTTTTAATTTAAAATAATAATAATAATAATAATAATAATAACAATAATAATAATTTTTTTTATTTATTTCTATAGTAGCAGCACCTAAACTTTTTTTAATTTAAAAAAATTATTATTATTATTTTATTTTTTTCTATAGCAGCAACACCTAACTTTTTTTTAATTAAAAAAAAATAGCCACTAGCAGGGATCGAACCCGCACAGTAGGCTGAAG
>NW_025867803.1:0-2722 GCF_002878395.1 Capsicum annuum
AATCCTTTTCAAAACAAATTTTCAGTCTTTTGTCACTTTAATAATAAAAACCCTTTCGAACCTTAAAATAAATGAATCTTCTTGGTTAAAAAAGGGGTGTGACAATATGTAGGAAAGAAGGTGCGAAATTTTTTTATATTTTGACGAAATTTATAGTTACGCATCCGAAACTTTGCAAGGATCATATGACCCCCCTAGACTATTTTTTATCGTATTTAACTGGCATATATTTGACACTTGAACCACTGTGTGTATTTCACGCACATTGAGCGCGTAAGGAAAAGTGTTTGATAAGGGGCAAATATATGTCAGTTAAATTCGATAAAAAATAATCTAGTGACCCCCGCAAAGTTCAAGATGCGTAACTACAAATTTCGCCTAAGTACAAGTATTTTTCGCGCATTTTCCCCTTATATATAAGTCAAATTCTTCCATAAATTGAATGTTGTTTAGGTTTGAACAAAGTGAATTTTTGTGAAAATTGATTGCAGGATATTCATTACCAAGGACAAGAGCTAAAGGATTGTCCAGCCCCACTTGGTTATCACTGAAAATTGAGTGTGGAATTCGTTACAACGAAGCTATCAGTCAATGACGTGTTTGCTGGAGCTGCATGCGGAACTAACAAGTTTTTTAGAAAGTCGAATTAGCAATTTTTTAGAAATTTTCAAGTGGATGAAATCAATCGAGAATAATACAAAATGGTTTAATGGTGAATAGGATCACTTTTTTGTTAGTAAACTAATATCTTGAGTAAATTAAATGATTTATTTTAATTACCTTGTGCAAGTCTTTTTTCTTTTGTCTAGCATTACTAATAAGTGTTGTTTTGCATATGTAATTATTGAAATATTAATAAAACAAGAATCTCATTATATAAGAAGATCAATGATTTGAAACTTCTTTTTGTTATTTATTTATTTATTTATTTATTTATTTTATTTTATTTATATAAGATAGACTTCTTTTGTCGGACTAAACAGATTTAGTGTGCTTAAATTTCCAGGATAGGTGATTGGAGCCTTGATTAGTATATCATCATATAAGAAAATAATTTTCATTTTTCTTATTAATTGAAAATGTCAAATAACGAAAATTAGGGGGAAAAGAGTTTGTAATACTAATCGTAACTTTTTGGCAAAGGTTGTAATTTTCTAGTGGCTAAAAAAGGCAATACCTGAAAAAAGATAAATTGTAATTTGAAAAATTATTACTAAAACTTTTCTGAAAATAAGATTCATTCCTATGCCATTCTACAAAATTGTTAAATCTTGTATTGATTAAAAGGACTTGTGAAATTGTATCTAAAGCTTTCTTAATTAATGTGTCTACAAAAGGAGAGAATTATTTTTTTAGATTTACTATTATAATATATTCTTTTTTTATTTTTTTATTATCTTTTACTTTTGTTCCTTTGTTTACGTTGATACCTTTAAATGAAACACAACGATAAATTTAATCCTAAATTTTATATTAGGATAGCTCACTTAATCCCTCCAACAAAATGCACCATTATAGTAAAGTTTTACAGTCATAATTACAAGTATTGATTCATAAAATATCTTAATAACCTGTAAAATAAGAAGTTACATATTACAACAGATTATAACATATTGATCATGCAAAATCTCTTAATCCTATCTTAAATACGATGACCTTAATTAGTCATTAAAACAATTGTATAAAAAGAAATATAGCACAACTATTATTGTAAGTCCCCATGCATTTCCTTCTACTTTGAAAAACATAACTTGACAAACCAAAAATATCAAAACAAGAAGCAACAATCCCAATCCTCCAAACTCGTCTTCATATCCATGAACACGACTCTGCTGGTAATTGTTTTCTTCGATAGAAGGTAAACAAGAACTTGCTAAATATATTATAATGACCAATACAAGAGGTAAAACAAGGATTTTTGAGAATGTGTATGATAATAATATGAAAGAAAGAGGTAGTATGATTGATTGAGTTGTATTGTAAATTAAAAAGAGAGCTAGTAAAGGGATGATAAAGAAAAAAGTGAAATTTATATCTTCTGATGAAATAGTGTTCATTATAAGGCATTGGCCATATAAGAGTAACACTAAAGTGAGTACAAGGAGAAGGGGGATCAATGGAGAAGGCCCTTTGGCCATATATAAAAACTAAAGGGGGAGGGGGGGAGGGGTGGCAAGGAGGGAGGGGGTGGGGGTGGGTGATATTGAAAATCTCGACTTTCTTAAATGAATTCAAATTGACTTGAGATTATTCCAGAAAATAGAACAGATCAAGAGTTTAAGTTATATACACGAATAATATACAAAAAGTTTTACACTATCAAGTCACTTGAAATATGAAGTCACTTGAAACATATCGACTGGGGTGGGGGTGGGGTGATATTGAAAATCTTGACTTTCTTAAATGAATTTAAATTGACTTGAGATAATTGAAGAAAATGGAATAGATCAAGAGTTTAAGTTATATACACAAATAATATACAAAAATTTTATACTATCAAATTAGTTGAAGCATATCGACAAATAACCTTTCAGAAAAAATAAAATTTATAATCTTGAAAATATGATGCAACTTACCTGTGAAAGTTGATAAAGCGATGAGATATTGAAAAATAATTAAACCATCGATGGATATTAGTTAAACTCATAAAATTTAGTGTATGAGAAAGGTTGTGATGAATAATGAGATTAAATATATTCTAAAATCTAATACTCAAATCTAT
>NW_025867804.1:0-1089 GCF_002878395.1 Capsicum annuum
AACAAATAACTAATTTGAATTGAATTTAAATAATAAGATAAATTACCTGAAGGAGAGGAGAAAATCATCTTATGTTCTTCATGCACATAGATATCTGACAAAGATAAAAATAGCATAATAACTCAAAAACCATTAACATATAATTTTGACGATTTAAAAGAATTTAAAATGCATATAGATGAATTATTAGAAAAATAGTATATACAAAAAAGTAATAGTAAACACAATAGTCCAGCATTTATAGTAAATAAACATAGTGAACAAAAAAAGAAAAAAGTAGAATGGTTATTGATTATAGAAACCTAAATGCAAAAACTATGACATATAATTATCCAATACCAAATAAGATATTAAAAATAAGATGATAAATTATGTATATTTAGAATATTGGAAAATGGATATGAAAAATATACAATTAATAGAAAAATTAATGAAAACAAATTTAGAAGAATATATGAGAACCAAAGATATAAAATATATAGAATACCTTAATGAAAATATAGGGAATTAATAAGATTAAAACAAACAACTAAAAAAATATTATGAAAAAGCATTTAATTAACAAAATATGATCATTTTAGATTACTATATACTATATTATTCTTAAATAACATGTTCTTCCGTCACTATTAGCATGGTAATCTGGATACTTTTCCCTTAAACAGTGCCTCTACTCTGGCTACCCCCCTATCACGGCTTTCTTGCCTTACCGGTTTCACCTTTAGGATGGGATAGTTCTTAGGAATTTTTCTCCTTTTCCACTTTGCTAATAAACTTCTTAGCATTCTATTTTTCGAATAATTCTACTATAAAATAACTAACATAAACTTATTTTATCATATCATGATTGTCAGAAATTTATGAATTTAGCTATTCATAACCATAAATAAATATACCTGTTCTGGTAGATTTGATAATTCTGGGCTTTGTTCATCCATAGCTTTTGCTTTGAAATATATTTGATTTTATTAAATATTCAAAACTTTTTTGTTTACAAAGGAGAACTTTTTGCTTCATCACATGAAGACTTGCCCTTAACTTACCGGAGGCTTACATATTTATAGCCTAAGAAAACGCGTAAAACTTATC
>NW_025867805.1:0-1194 GCF_002878395.1 Capsicum annuum
AAGTAAAAATCTAATTTTTCAGGAGGGTCCTGAAAAGAAAGTAAAAGCCCGTTTTTCGGGAGGGGCCTAATCATAAATTGAAATCCCATTTTTCAGGAGGGTCCAGAACAAAAGGTAAGATCCTATTTTTCAGGTGGGTCCTGAACACAAAGTAAAATCCCATTTTTAAGGAGGGGCTTGAACATAAAGTGAAATCCTATTATTCAGGAGGGTCCTGAACAGAAAATAAAATCTCATTTGTCAAGAGGGTCCTGAACATAAAGTGAAAACCCATTATTCAGGATAGTCCAGAACAGAAAGTAAAATCCCATTTTTCAGGAGGGTTCTGAACATAAAGTGAAATCCTATTTTTCAATAGGGTCCTGAACAGAAAGTAAAATCCTATTTTTCAAGAGGGTCCGGAACATAAAGTGAAATCCCATTTATCAGGAGGGTCCTGAATAGAAAGTAAAATCCCATTTTTTAGGAGAGTCCTGAATAGAAAGTAAAATCCCATTATCCAGGAAGGTCCTGAATAGAATGTAAAATTCCATTTTTGAAGAAGGTCCTGAACAGAAAGTAAAATTCCATTTTTCAGGAAGGTTCCGAACAGAAAGTAAAATTCCATTTTTCAGGAAAGTTCTGACCATAAAGTGAAATCTTATTTTTCAGGAGGTCCTGAATAGAAAGTAAAATCTCATTTTTCAGGAGGGTCCTGAACATAAAGTGCAATCCTATTTTTCAGTAGGGCCCTGAAAAGAAAGTAAAATCCTATTTTTCTGGATGGTCCTGAACAAAAAGTAAAATCCTATTTTTCAGGAGGATCCTGAACATAAAGTAAAATTCCATTTTTCAGGAGGGTCCTGAACATAAAGGGAAATCCCATTTTTAAGGAGAGTCCAAAACATAAAGTGAAATCCCATTTTTTAGGAGGGTCCTTAATAGAAGATAAAATTTGATTTTTTAGGAGGGTCCAGAACGTAAAGTAAAATCTCATTTTTCGGGATGGTCCTGAACAAAAAAATAAATCCCATTTTTTAGGAGAGTCCTGAGTAGAAAGTAAAATCCCATTTTTCAAGAAGGTCCTGAACAGAAAGTAAAATTCCATTTTTCAGGAAGGTTCTGAACATAAAGTGAAATCCTATTTTTCAGAAGGGTCCTGAACAAAAAGTAAAAATCTAATTTTTCAGGAGGGTCCTGAAAAGAAAGTAAAAG
>NW_025867806.1:0-3254 GCF_002878395.1 Capsicum annuum
AAGAAAAATAAATAATAGTGGTGTTTGGGTTAAGGGTGATGATGATGATGATGTTGATTACTTTGGCATCATACACTAGATCTTAGAACTAGACTATACTGGTTTCCCAGTAAAAAAATTATCCTCTTTCGATGTAATTGGTTTGATCCAAGCACAAGAAGCACAAGAGTACATAGGGAGCATAACATCATTGAAGTGAAGCATAATAGGTCATTTCTTATTTACGATCCATTTGTTCTAGCGCAAAATGCTAAACAAGTGTATTATGCTCCTTATCCATTGCGTAGTGACAAGTCTGATTGGTGGGCTGTAATTAAAACAAAGCCTATAGGCCGGGTGGAAGTTGAGAATGTGCTGGAGACCGTGTATCTAAATGAAATGCAGATTGATCACTAGCTACTGTACGTTGAATTTGTGGATGGTTCGAATCACCCAAAAAATATATTTGAAGAAGTTAATATAATGGAAGAAGAGGATGAGTGGGTAGGAGATGAGGAAACCTTCGAAGAGGGTGAATGATTTAGTGGAGATTCTTCAGAAAAAGAGGATTAGTTGTGTTGGTTGTATTTATTATGTATTGATGTCTTTATGCTTTGTATTATATATTTACCTTTATGTTTCTTGTTTAAGATGGATATGTAATATATACTGTTTAAGTTTGTTGTTTCCACTTTTTCATGATTTATACAGTAATAAAAATATTCTTGTCTATATCTCGTGTTGTATTAGAGCGATTTGAAATGTGAATTAGTAACTCGAAATTAGTTACTTGGAAAGTTTTCTTATATATTCATTTTGTAGGAACTAACTACTTGTTAACTTAACTTAATTAGCTGTCAGGCAGAGGTGACAAGGGTAAGGAAAAAGGTGATACTACGAAACCAAAAAAAATAGACAACCTTCGGCTTATAGATACCCACAGGTATTCATATATCTGAGGGTTTCCTGACGCGACAACACGAACCTCATATTCTAAGTCGTCCGAGAATTTGATACATACTCCTACACATGTAGGGATACTACATGGGTCTACACCAACTCATTCTGCTCTTATGACCGTGCCACCGCTAGCATAGTACTATCGGAAGACCGCTGGCCCCTCTAGACATCTAACATCATCGATACCCTCCTACAGCAGTCACGCAGCTTCGGATCTTCAGCTTTCGGATCTTCAGCTTGGAGGCACTCCATCTAGTGCTTCAGATCCACCCACGCCAGTGCATCCACCATCACTTACTAGGCAGCCGGGAGACAGACATAATTCTGGGAGGATTTATCTTGTTCCAATTGTGAGAGGGTAAGATTTCTAAATATAATAACGCTACTCATTTTTTCACCACTATATTATTATGCTCTAAGAAATTACTGTTTTATCTTGTGTTGTAGGTTTAGGACGGATGCTGGAGTTGGACAAAAGGCGCGAACATGCATTACTCGGTACTTCAACAGGTATTGGACTAGCGGGCAAAAGGTTCCAGAACTTGACAGGGATAAAATGTTTACAGAATTTAAGGTAAGGATTTAACTTATCGACTACTTATTAATACTTTCTTAGAACAAAAGATTGAATATTATATTTTTTTTGTAGAAATTTTGCTGGTGGGATGATGCAAATGCATTTTTTATAAAGAAAAACTTTTTCATAAGATGTAGAGCCAGATTTAACGATTTCTTGGATTATGCACGAAAAAAATTGGTAAAACCTAAGTATATTCCTGAACCCGCATGGCAACTGTATCTTCGCCACTGGAGTAGCACAAAATACCAATTATTGAGGGAAAAAAGAAAGAAATCCTGGGCATTATCCAAGGGTGGCTCCCTACATACTGCGGGTGCCAACAGTTCTCTTGCCATGAAGGAAAAATGGTATGTAACTTTTACAGTTTTAATTATTTGTTTCTATTTAAATTTTTTTATTATTTGAACATTGATAATTTTTTCATATGCAGGAAAAAGAATAGGGTAGGAAACTACCAACTGATGAGCTATTCGAGCAGACTCATCTGAAAAAGAAAAAGAACCCGACTGATGAAGATGTCTGGGTTGAAGCTTGTGCAAAAGTTGTCCACGTAAGAAACAAATTTTGAATTTATGAATCTTTTTCTCAAAGTTGATATTATTCAATTATAACTACTTTAATATTTTTTGACCTTTAGTATTAACTTTACTTTGAATATAGGATGAATATACTCGTCTTGTTAGTGAGTATCGTATTAGTCAGCCTCCTCAAAGTCAGGGTGACCCAATACCACAACATGTACAGGAGGAGTTATGGATAAAAGTTGCGGGTCCTGCAAATAGAGGCTATTTCTACGGATACCCCACAAAATTTTTGGGCAATAATATTAGGTGTTAGTCCGGTGCTGCATACTCTAGCTCTTCAGTTAATAGAGAAACCATTGAAAGACTACAAAATATAATTTCTCAACTCACTGAAGAGCTTGCTGAACAGAGAGAGAGGTTTGCGGAACAGAGAGAGAGTCAGAAGAAGATGGAGAAGAAAAAACATCACAAATAAAGATATTGCAGTAGTTCAGCTCTTTCATTCAGGCTACGGAGTTATTCCTCCGTGTTCTGGTGATGCAGTTCAGGCTGCAAAAGGTCTAGGCCCCCTGGATGATTTCAGCACGGATGATGATATGGAAGGCAAAGACAAATTCGATGATGATGACTTTTAGTTTTTTTTATATGTGTTCTACTTTGAATTTAGACATTTTGTTGTTTGAAACTATTGTTGTGGTTTTTTCATACTAACTTTTGTTGAACATTTTGTATGTGTTGTACAATTTTAAAAGTATTTACATATGGTTTTTGGTTGTTGTTGCTGCTGTATTTGATTTGGTTACTGGTGTATTGGATTGTTATTGTTGCATGCTGTATTTGAGTTTTGATTTTTATTTTTTAAAATTTTTTTTAATTTTTTTTCCAAAAAATCGACCACAAGTGATTGATTTTTTAATAAATAAATAAATTAATTTAGTAAAAAACCGACCACATGTAGTTGGTTTTTATTAAATTAATTAATTAAATTTAATATAAAACCAACCACTTGTGGTCAGTTTGATATTCAAATTAATTAATTAATTTAATAAAAATTCAAATACTTGTGGTCGATTTTTTTCCTAAAATTATTTTTTTTAATTTTAATAAATTAATAATGAATAATAAAAAATATATATATATATTTTTAAATAAACCGACCACTTGCGGTAGGTTTTTAAAAAACTACCACTTTACTGACCACAAATTTTGGT
>NW_025867807.1:0-2773 GCF_002878395.1 Capsicum annuum
TATTAGTATTGACAGGTTTCAAGTTGCAATGCCAATAGATGACCCTATAGAACTAACTGGTGATCTTGTACTTAAATGTCAGTTGGGAAACCTTTTGATGAATTTAGGAATACTATAAAGAATGAAAACATAAAAGAACTTTTTAAGAAGAGCTACCTTGTACACTTTCTTAAGCTACCTCAAGACCGCACTGCCTGTTTCCAAATAAGCATTGTATAATTGTAGGGGGGTGCGGATAACTTGGGTAACTTAAATAGATCTATTATAGCTTTAATGGATCTATTTTTGTTTATGTGTGGATATTTCTTAACTTCACTTATCATTCTTATTTTTAGTTTATTTATTTTAATTTTATTAATATTCATATCTTTGGGGGTGATTATATGGTAATTGATTAAATGTTTTACTGTAATATTCTTTAGTTTTTTCTGTTAGTCTTTGTAATTCTTGTATATTATTTTGATGGTATTCTAAATATTTTATATCTTTTGTTTCAAAATATTCAATTAAATTGTCTTTCATAAGTATTTCTATTAATCTTATTTCTTCCATATTTTGTTTCTAGTATTTAAAATACTCGTAGTCTATCATTTTATTCTAAAGTACTTGCTTGTTTACTAATTTCTTTGCAATAGTCTATTCTGGTTGTACTATAATTTGTATCTGAATTAAGGTTATTAATACTATTAATTATCTCTCTTTCTTTTTTTCTTAATGAGTTTATTATGTTATATAAACTATTATCTGTACTTTTTCTAAATTTTCTAAGGTTTCTTTTATCCATATTAATTTTTCTTTTAGATTTTCCATTATTTCTTTGAGTCGGTTTCTATAATTAATTTCTTATATAGGTCACTTTGGTTTTTTCTAATTTTTTTAATATATTCTAGCATTTCTAATCTGTATAATATCTATCTGAGTAATAACTATCTAAATATGAGCAGTAGCTTTCATTATATAGGTGTAAGTTTTCTATAGAACTTAATAAATCTTTATTAAAATAAAATACCTCTTGTATATACTTTTTCTTATATCTACTATTTCTATATCTTTAAGTACATACAAAACAAGTATTTTAAATTTATCTATCATTCCATTAGATAAATAGGTAGTCATGCTTTTTCATATGATGCTATTTTCAAAATATCCCCGTCAATCATACACATAACAAAATATGATCATTTGAGATTACTATATACTAGATTATTCTTAAATAACATGTTCTTCGGTCACTATTAGCATGGTAATCTGGATACTTTTCCCTTAAACAACGCCTCTACTCTGGCTACTCCCCTATCACGGCTTTCTTGCCTCACCGGTTTCACCTTTTGGATGGCATAGTTCTTAGGGATTTTTCTCTTTTTCCACTTTGCTAGTAAACTTCTTAACATGCTATTTTTCGAATAATTCTACTATAAAGCAACTAACATTAACTTATTTTATCATATCATGATTGTTAGGAATTTATGAATTTAGCTATTCATAATCATAAATAAATATACCTGTTCTGGTAGATTTGATAATTCTAGGCTTTGTTTATCCATAGTTTTTTCTTTGAAATATATCTATTTTTAATTAAATATTCAAAAGTTTTTGTGTACAAAGTAGGAGGCTTGCTTTCAATACATGAAAGTCTTGCCTCTAACTGAGAAAATGCTCTGCTATTTATAACCTAAAAATGAAGACGCATATACTACTTTACTTTACACCTGTCCTAATATAACATTACATGTTTCCTATATACATTTGTCCTAAAAAGGCCAATAATGTTAAGTGCTAAAAGCTAATAAATAAATAAAAGAAAAGTCAAAAAGTCTACCCTAGAAATATTAAAGCTATTAAATGTTTACATGATTCGCGTATCTTGTTTTTCAGAAAGTTAGCTTTTTCTCCATATGTCGCTTTCTTCCTTTATTATTTTTGTCTCCTTGTCTTTCTATTATTGCTCCATTGATTTTTATCTTTTAGCTAGTGTCCTTATCTTCTTGGTTGGTTTTTTCTTTTATTCTAGCTGGACTTCTGGGATAATATTATCTCCTCTATTATATCTCAAACATTGATGGTCTGGATATTTGTGTCTAATTATCTTGCAATATCTTGTTAATAATCCGTCTGAAATAAATCCTTTCCTAATTGCTCTTGCAGTAGATTATTTTTTTAGGTTAAATAACGTCATTATCCATTGTCTAACATCTTCCATATCTGTTTGTCGTAGTTCTCTTGAATTTGAATAAATCATTTGATGATCTCTTGAATAATAGCTCCATATTGGGTTTCCATTGATATAATTATTTGCTAATTCTTAAATAATTGTAGCTATTCCATTAAGTCATTTATTTGCGTAAAAATCAGGTATCTTGATTTTGTTTATCTCTGGCTGCTGCACAATATCTTCTGGTATAATCATATCACTGGTTAATCCTATTTTTACAACTTGTATAACTGGTTTGATCTCATCGTATAATATCTCTACTGGTGCAGTATAAAACTTTATATAAAATAGATTTCCTTTAGTTACTCTTTTATAGGTGGTGAATACTTTATGTAATTCTTCTATAGCTGTTAGTTCTTCTCCATCTTGGGTATATATGGTATTTAATAATCCATAGTCGAAACAAGTTTTTATTAAGCTTGGGTTGGTTTTGGGTAGTGCTATTAGCTTGTTGTAACCTTGCAATTTTTGGGTTATATAGTTTGTGTTTGGTTCTTGGATATTTGTAGCTCTAGGGTTAAGGTTTAGAAAAGTTTATACTTTGTAGATATTTTCTATATA
>NW_025867808.1:0-3246 GCF_002878395.1 Capsicum annuum
TTAAATAGGTTTGTAATTGTAAAGAATAAAAACACAATGAAAAGAATTAGGTGCTGAGGGTTCTCTGAATCAATTTACAGATTACCCAGCCAAAGCAAGTTGTGCAACAGATGTGTATTATGTTGCAATAGAATACCAAGTTGTTGCAACAGATTACACATCTGCTGCGTAGATTCTTATTCATGGAGTAGATTGGAATACTAGGTTAGCAAAAGTAAACTTACCTTGTCCTTGTACCAAATGCACATATTTGTCATATTCGAGAAGTCTTTGGCGGCAAATAAATACATAGTGTATTCTTTTTGAACCTTCATCTTGATGAATTCTTCCAGTTCCTTCTTTTTCTCCTTGACAAGCACCGCAAATATGTCCACTTTCTTCAGCAGCCCCTGAACTTCAACAACTATTGGAGCGGGGAAGGGGGTTGCAATTTTTGTTGATTTTAGAATGGAGATAATTTGTCTAATTTTTTTTCTCTTCCTCCTAACGTCCACTGTAGGAGTGTATGGCTCTCTCACCTCATTGGATGGTATGGCATCCCTTCTGGATTTTAACCTTCAGCAATAGCCTCTAAATTTTCAAGAAGTTTATTCTCTCTGTCCTTGCATGCTTTGCACTTGCAATGAGAACATGAGGTTAAGGAGGGGTGAGAGGGGCCACTATAAGGGTGGAAGGGACCGGTGTAGGGGTGAGGGAGAGGACCCATGCAAGGGGTATTTTCAAACATATTTATTTTATACTGAGCACCAACATGCTCATAATCATGACTGGCAGCAGCAGTAGCAGGATGGCTGCCACCATCACAAACAACTCCACCAGCAACACCCCAGAAGAAGCACATGAATCTATTGCAGATTGAGGTTGATGGTGAAGAGCTTCAACATTAGGTTGACCTTGCCTAACTGCTCTTCTTATAGATGTTGCTCCAGCTAATTCCTTCTTTATTAACTCCACCATTTGATCTTCTTTTGTATCAACAAGACCTAGAGTAAGAAAAGAAGTCATCCACAGCTCATCAATGGTAGGCACGATCCAAGGATGCATAACCTATAAAAAAGACAGAAGGAATTTAAATCATATTATAATAATTTACAATCAGTTAGGTTACATGGGTTTCGGGTTACATGGATGTTAACACAAAAACTTATGCAACAGACGATCTAGCTACCGCAACAACTGATTTGTATGTTGAAATAGATTTATAATGTGTTGCATCAAATTACCTATTTGTTGCATAATTTGCAGTAGATGGGTAATCTGTTGAGTAGGGTTCAGAGAGCCAGAGCAAAAGATGGTTAATCTGTTGGGAAATATGGATCGTCTGTCATAACATATTACCCATCTGTTGCACCAGTTGCAGTTGATGGGTAATCTATTACAACAGATGACCCATCTGTCGCAACAGATGGAACATCTATTTCAATATCTTTCTTTGAGGCAAACTATTTTAGTTGAAAGAAGATGTACTGTATCATCCAGAGGGTTAGAGAGATCAACCTTGTTAATATTTTTTTTTGCTGTTCTCTACTGCAGCCAACCACCTAAGGATCCTTGGATAAGAAACCTTATCCGGGTAATCCCTGAAATGCTTTCGGAGGGGAGGAATGGCTTCACATGCCCAAGCCTAAAAATTGTAAACCGGAAGTAAGCAAAAAAAAGTCATAACTATATTCAATATAAATTAATGAATGAGTAAAAAATAGTGATCAATTTTACCATGAAAGCCCAAGGAAAGCCGTATAATGTAGCCGTCTTTGACTTTAGCTTTTTCAGTAAATATTTGACAGTCAAGTAGTAGCTTTCGTATCCCCAGGGATAATTGTTGAATTTCCCAAAATCATCAGCAAGCACCAACAAATCATGTTCTATGACTTTCCTGACGTCTCTTGCCAATAAAACGGAATGGACAAAACAAACTAAGCACAATTTCTCCCTGTAGTGACTTGGTATGTCTTTATTCTTGAGATCAACCATCAAATCCTCCACTCTGTAGCTAAGTCCAACAATGCCTAACAACCCATTTTTTGACCTTGAATTTGTTGGACCCTTTGTGGGGTGTTTTCTTGATGAGAGGTTCTTCTGGACGATCGCATCTCAAACCTGTCACTATGGCAAATTCTTTCAATCCAAAACAAATCGGCATGCCATAGTAGTTGATCCAGACTTCATCCATTTTTTTCTCCCTTCTTCAAACCTCTATCATCTCCTGTATACTTGATCCTGCGCTTGAGAAGGCCATATACCATGATCATTGGGAAACAGAGAGGGTGAGCCACAGACAGCTCAAGAAAGTATGCAAAACAACTCTTCCTAAGAATTTCATCTATGTTTTACTTCTTCATAATACTCTTAGGTTCATTAAAACATTTCCCCAATTGACATTTAAGTACAACATCACGAAATACTGTGTTAGGGTTACTCATCAGCATCGTAACTCAAAATTCGATGATATGACAAAACCATGCTGGGATTCGATGTTATTTCCATTGGTGAGAAGGAGTTATCACTTTCCTCAGCTTCATTTTGCCCAGACTGAAATTGCTCTGGAAGTTCCTCCAAATCTACCTGTAGTCTAACCTTTTTTGTTGGGTGGTCAGAAGTTGATCCACTTTCAGTTTCTTGTCTTTTGGGAGATATCTTTTAACTACAAACATTAGAAAAATAAAAAAATACATTGCATTTGATGTCTGTATAATTTTTTTTTTAAAAAATGAGACAAATTTCAATAAATTATTCTACGCCACATAACAAAAAAAATACTCCAACAGACAACCCATCAGTTAGAACAGATGGGGAACCCAAATCTGTTTGAAGACCTATTTAATATCTCCCAACAAATATTCCACCGGTTGCAACAGATAGATAAATTTTAATAAATTATTCTTTGTCATATTACAAAAAAAATACTCCAACAGATAACCCATCAGTTGGAACAGATGGAGAATCTGTTTGAAGACCTATTTAATATATTCCAACAGATCTTCCACCGGTTGTAACAGATGGACCACCACCACCATAACCAATGCCACCACCAATGCCATCAAGACCACCACCAATACCAATACCAAGACCATCAATACCATCGCCAAAAAACACAAATACCAACACCACCACCAACAACCACCAATAATACCACAAACACCATCCAACAATACAACGACAGTCAACAAAATACTGAGAAAAAAACTAATATTTTCTCGGGTGCTTTCTAATTTTTTAGCATCAAAACTCAAAATTGTTAACCCA
>NW_025867809.1:0-854 GCF_002878395.1 Capsicum annuum
CAATAGCAGAGAGAGATACTTTAAGCATGATAGACTTCTGAAAGAAAGAATCACACTTTTTCCTAAAATTTTTTGTAGCCTCTTGCTCATAGATGTATCATGCTACACATTGATGATTAAGACTATACTTAACATGGCTTGTCAGACTCCCTAAGACACCTTAAAAACTTAGGCTTTGATACTAAGTTTGTAACACCCCAAAAATGGGTCCCGAAGCGTCATACGGTGCTTGAGGCTATGAGTATCCCCAAGCTAACTCTTTGAGCCATTTCCATACAGTTCAAAACGAATCAATGGGGTTTCCCTAAATAACCCTTAAATATAAACAATCTAATCATCATCCAAGAATAAAAGAATTTTAGAAAGATAACAAAATATGACATATTAGTCAACTCCCAACATCTATACTAGTTTGACTAGCCTCTAAGAAAATTAATAAAACCAGTGAGCCATTGAGACATGCCCCAACTAACTCATACTCAGTTATCAAATGTAAATAATTCTGTGAAACAAACATTAGACATCACGTCCTCGGAACATGAGGACTCACCATAACAGAGGATGTGGAAGAGCGAGCCCAAAGAATCACTGTCAAACCTAGAACTGAGCACCTAAACCTACATTCCAAGAAAATGCATCCCACATCCGAAGATGTGGGTCAGTACCATGGAAAGGAACTGAATATATGGGGGTGTATAAAGTCATATAAACATCATCATCATGAATGTTTATAAGAAATATGCAGGATGTATGAACGACTCACATAGTGATACGCCCAAATTACAACTCTCGTTAGAAAGTGTAAGCGGCCGTTGTCAAATATAGAACCCAACTGGGTTGGGTGTCGAATCCCA
>NW_025867809.1:954-1659 GCF_002878395.1 Capsicum annuum
GACAAGTTAGGGTTATGTGCACCTTGTAGTTTCTACTTCTCTATTAAGTATGAGTAATATAGAGTTTATGCATGCATGCACTTATAGAGAGACGTATTCTAATTCTAAACCCAAGTGTTTTTTCAACCATCAAGGATTTATTCACTTTAGTTCTTTCGAACCCAAAGTGTACAACAAATTGTACAAACTCTCCAAGAAGTTAATCCTGCTAGGCCATTAACGTGTAAATAGAGGTTGGAAACCCTATTTTCTTGTCACACTCTCTTTTCCAATCAGTAACTTTTCTATCGAACAAGTTAATTCTATAATGGCGTATTCCCTATGTTTGCAACCATGAGAATTCAATAAAAATAAAGAGAGTAATGATATAAGTGGCGTGAAACATCAAAAATTCACAAACTCATAGCAATAGAGAGTATACTACAAGGTTTCCATAACCCTAACAAATAAGCTTAGCTACTCATGAATAAAAAGAACTCAAAATAGGCATAATCATCATACCAAAACTAGAACAATCTCCGCGATAAAGATGACTAGCGAGAATAAGAGGAAAGCACGTTTTTCCTCTCTTTGTTCGCTTCAACTAAGCTGTTGTTTCTATTTTCCAAAATATTACAGAATCTGAATAATGAATAATCCCTAAAAATTCAGCAATAATGCTTTTAATAACATCCTTCTCTAATAAATTGCTACTGCATCCTTAAC
>NW_025867809.1:1759-3887 GCF_002878395.1 Capsicum annuum
TGTCAATCACTTTCAGTTCATCAAGAAAATCAATTCTCATAATGTAAATATCATTTAAATCTTTCGAAAGAATAACTTTCACAATACTACTTTCAAATCACTTCACCATTCACCATAGACACAAGGAAACACACATACACTGGGAGATCCTATAACTGACATAAACCATGTGAGATACATGGAGTCCAACGTACAACCCACGTTTGGGAGAGCCATCCTATCCTTACCATCTGAGTAGGACTATCGATATCAAATCCATTCAAACTACTGATCACTATATAAATCAGCCTCAGGCTCACTCCTACGAGGGCACGTAGTTCTAGGGAAGTAAGGTCTCTTTATACCTCCCACTCGGTGCTAAAGATTTCTCCCGAACTTAGCTCAGATCATTTCAAAGACAATCCATAACAAAATATTTTTAGTAATATATAAATATACATCGGAAGCCATCATGCTTTCCATTTATCAAAATCAACCACGTTTTGATTTCTTTCACACTCGAGTTCAAAACAACTCCATTAAGATCAAAAGGTCAAATCATTTAAAATATCTCAAATATTCAACATCAACGTTCTTATAGCACACACTTTCTCAAAAAAACACAATTTCTAATGGGGATTCACGACCCAAATATCAAAATCATGATAAATATTGTTCAAGATTCATGCTTTATATCTCCACACATGTAAATTCAAATTTCAAAATCATAAAAATCCACATTTATAATAATCATTATAAGATATGGGTTCATGCTTCAAATTCGTAAAAGTCAAATAAAACTCACGCCTTTGTAAAGAAAATTACTTTTAGGCACAAGAACGAAAGAGAGTTCTTGTTGAAAACCCCACATACCTTGAATGATGAACTTTAGATCGATAATTGTTTTTGAGATGTTAATCGTGTCTTTGAATGATGGTTCTTGGAGTTCTTGAACTAGGAACTTGGAATCTTGAATAAATTTGCAGAATTAATGGTGAACTTTGGAGGTTCTTGAAGTTGGATGTAGGAGCTTAGGGTTTTCTTTTTGAGGGAATTTGATGAAATATAATATATAATGCTTCTAATAGGCTTTAATATAGGGTTTGGAAGGATTTTGGGTGAGGGAGAATGACCAAAACTCCCCTAAAAATTAAATAATTCTCGAATTTGTCCTTTGGTGGACTGTTTTGATAGTCTGAAGTAGATAAACCATAATGTTTTACTCCAATATTAAAATTGGATGAAACCAATTTGATTGTAAAGATGACTCGCAGAGCTTTCCGTTGATATATAGTAGATCACCCAGATAATTATGTACAAGGATTTATGATCATTTAAAGTTGGAGCAAAAATATGCTAGGCCTCAGTATTTTTTTCTGCATGTTTTACTGTTCACTATTATTCACGGTTCGATCGAAATGTTCATAACTCGTCCCTCGAGTGTCCGTTTTGGATGATCCATATATCATTGGAAAGATTATTCGATACTCTATGAAATGGTGGGTCATAATCTAAGACATTCCACACGAGAAGTTTATAATTCATTTTAGAAGATAGAACCCAACACATTTACGCACAAAATTTCAATGAAAAATTTCCCGAGGTATTACACTTAGTAAACTTAGACATCAGCCTAGTAGACTTAGACATCAATAAGATAGTAATAAGAAACCTATATTCAGAGTTTGTATTCAGTATTACTGCGATGCCAGTTTTGGTTTGTGCATTCATGCATATATCCTCATTTAATATTCTCACGTGATTTAGTTAAACTATGTTCATGCATAAGCCCACACATATAGTCTTACCTCATCTAGCATACCAGTATATTCAAAGTACTGATACATTCTTTCTCTTGCACTATAGTATCTTATACCATAGGTTTAGATGCACGAGATCCAGAGCTCCCTTAGTAGTCCAGACTAAGTCAGCAGCAGTAGACGTAGTAGTTATTTATCTTTATTCGAGGATGATCCTTATTTTAATATGTATTAGTGTCAGTTTATTTATATAAGACGGAGTTAGTTGGGGACATGTCCCATCAGCTCCATAGTTTAGACAATTTGAGGCTTTTTGGACAGATGTATTAGTATTCAATTTTTTAGTATTTATTATTTTAGATGTTTTGAAACTTATGGCAAGTTTTCTC
>NW_025867810.1:0-1281 GCF_002878395.1 Capsicum annuum
CCCTTCAACATAAGTCAACAAAAATATTTCTGACTTTTACTATTCTTTTATATATATATATATATATATATCTGCGCGCGCGCGTTACCAAGTGCATAACTTCTAACATTTTTCTGGCTTTAGTCTTAAAACTTGCTATCGAGACAATAATGATATATATATATATCCTTACTCCTCAATAGCTCATATGAATCTGGTGACTATTGATATGTTTAGTCGGGCTGCGGCCGTTAGGTCACCTATTTTGAGTTATGGACACACAAGGCCAAAACATGTGTGCCGGGTACGCGACCCATCAATCTACTAGAAATAGGGGAGAAAGAATTGTACGTCGCAGTAAAAACTTGATTCGAGGCATCAACAAAACACTGCCGTCTGTTCCAAAAACAAAAGCCCCTTAGCACCCCGGGACGGGAGTGGGGGATGGCCCTACGCGCAGGCAACAACAACACCGACTCTACAAAATCAGAATCGAATCTTTCTGTAGGTTTTCCCAATTTATTTGTGAATAATAATTCAAGGGAGTGAAAGTGAGTACTTCTAGCTGCTTCGCCTGCTTCTTATTATGGCAGCAATGTTTTCGTGGCGAAAATGAACAAAAAGCGAGATTGAGCATGCTATTTTCAAATTTATTGATAGATAGCTTAATCTTCTCTGATAGATCAAAAGAGATAGAGAGGGAATCTCTCAAGAATAAGGGGAAATCTCTTATTTCTATCTATTGATGAGACAACTATCTATTCTTGATCCATCAATCTTTGAAACATTTGATCAAGAGAGATTTCAGAACTAAAACATTAGCAGGAATGGTGCAAAATATTGACTACTAATTAAATAGTAACTTTAACATTTTACAAAGTATGTTGATCTTTAATAGCACAACATTTATGGTATATATCAAGAACTTGGCTTAAAGACATTATCTATCTAAAACTAGAGATAATTATATGCAGCATATCTAACAGAAATGCTAACCTACTCACTAAGTAAATCATCTCAAATACGAGACCAATCATCTTTGCTATGCTGAGAATATAACAAGATTCACACCAACAGCAACAACTAAATAGCATGACGGTGTCTAGGAAGCAACACCAACAGCTAAACGACCCACTCTTGTACTATGGCTCAAGTCCACACTTCTAATATCTTTTCTCATTGCATTGTTTCCTATTCTTCGCGCAACAACCTTTGTTTTGTATTCAGCTTTAAAGTCCTTGTTCCTCTTGATACAATCTGATGTTCTTAGTCTTGGAGAATTTGCGACCAGCCTTTTCTCTT
>NW_025867811.1:0-4946 GCF_002878395.1 Capsicum annuum
GATACCTAGGATAGAGCGAAACCAAAACCTTATTTCAGGCATGAGCCTAGGACGACCCAATACCCGAGCGGGGTACTGGGCCCATTAGAAAACCTGCCTTGTATCTATTGACCCCGAGTCAATTATAGACGAACCATATTTATATGTTGAAGAAAATATATGCCTGTCTAATTCAATTCGTTATCTTTTGGGGGTTGGGAAAAAGCTTGATTTGCTTACTTTTGTAAGAAGAATTGAAGCAAGATAAGCAAGAAATTGATCGATTTAGGAGGTTGCATCTAAGTCACAGTTTGAACGTCAACGGATGTCACCAATAAAAGAAGTAGACGAAGCTAAGAAGGCGAAGGTTGATAGAAGAAGCTCTCGGGAATTAGTATTTCTATCCCCTATGTGGGAACATGTCTTCTTTTATGTTATTTTCCTTTCCCTAAAGATTGTATCCCTATTTTGTTATCGTTTGTAAGCATTTATGCCCTTTTCATGTCTATATAAGTTGGAGGTTAATGGATTGACTTCGAGGAATCATATATTTTCTTCAAAAATCGTTAGGCCTGAACCCTTGGCTCAAAAGGGTCACCCCAGCTAGGATATGCGTTATTATAACGTTTTTGTGTGATATAACTGTTTCATGTGCTTATGTACGTGTGTTTGAATCAAAGGAAAGTTTATCCACTATGTCCTATGGATGAATTTGGCTATGACTCAAAAAACTCTATGTGGTTATTTCATGTTAAATATTTTCCATTGTTTATCATATACGAAAACTAACACATCTGCCTTTGAGTTGTTTTACTTTACAGATAATAGAAATTACTCCGTGTTGATAAACTGGAAGAACATCTCTACTTCAACCGATCAAAAACGCACAAAATCTCATCCCCTGACCATCATTCAAAAATGACAGGAAATGACGAGGAAAGCACCCTGACTATTCAGGATAATGTGATAGCGGAACAGAATGAGATGATTACGGAACTTGCAAGAAAGTTAGAAATGCTTCAGAAAGAAGTAAATCGCACCCAGGATTTGGCTAACTTGGCCATCACCGTCGATGCCCCCGCTCCAGAGGGACACGGTACTCCACTCCAAATCCCTCCCCTCAGCACACCTATTCTTGGGGATTAGCCGAATAACGTATCATCCGTCTCCACTCCCCCATTTGTCCAAAATACTAATCGTGAAAATAACTCAGACGCCTATCATCCACAAAATTCGTCTATAACCACACAGAACCCGTCTTCGAATCTATTTCCAAATCCTCAAAACATATTTCCAAATTCACAAGATTCACTCCCAAATCTACAAAATACGTTAAACCTACCTTTGAATCCACCAAATTTATTTCCAAATTCGTAAAATCCTTCTCAAATTCCGCCAAACTACTCGCAAAGTTCGCAGAGCCTTCCCAATTTCCAAAACGTCCTTCCCACTTACCAACCAAACTTCTTTCATCCATAAAATCAAGCCTCCCTTCCAAATCCCGTTCAGGCTATTGTATCCCCTGACACCCATGAACCCCTTTCTAATCTCGAGATGGACCATTACGAGGAGAAGGAGAAAGAGTGAAGGACTGAGCATGAAAGGAATTTGCTATATATGAAGGAAGAGATCATGAGGATCAAAGAGTCTCATGGAGCCAGGTACCACAACGGTTTGGGGTATGACGACTTATGTGTTCACCCGGGAGTAAACCTACCAGATGGGTACAAAGTTCTTAAGTTTGAAATATTTGACGGTACTGGAAACCCAATGGCCCATCTGAGAAGGTACTGTGAGCAACTGGTAGGGATAGGGAAGAACGAGGCATTATTGATGCGCCTATTCAGCCGAGGTTTAAGCGGTGAAGCCTTAGAGTGGTTCATGTCTCAGGAGCCAAAAAGATGGACTAGTTGGAAAGCATTGGACAAGGGTTTCCTTGAAAGGTTCGCATTCAACATTGAATTAGTCCCGGATAGGTATTCACTAGATCAGATCAAACAAAAGAATAATGAGATTTTTCCAGACTATGCTTTTCGTTGGAGAAAAGAGGCTGCTAAAGTACAACTCCCATGTCTGAGGAAGAAATGGTATCAGTTTTCTCTCGTGCACAAGAAGGAGAATTTTATACCAGGATGGTATCTGCGGTCCGATCAACTTTCACAGATTTAGTAAAGATTGGGGAATCATTAGAGGAAGGCATTTAAACAGGAAAAATTATCAAAACCCCAACATCACCTGAATCTTCTGCATTTCCAAAGAAAAAAAGAGAGGATCCGACTGCGATCTCTACTAATTCTGTTAATAAGTTAAAGAGGAAATTCAAGCCTAGAAATATTCTTTCCTCATCATCATCACTAAGTTTTCAGCCTATATTCTACTCTCAACCCCAATGTTAAGCTCCAAATGCAAATATTTTACCCCAGTGTTCCACAACTAAATTATCAGCCTCATACTCAAGCTACTTTTCCAAATAACCAAATAAACGTCCAAATGTCTCCAAATTATCATCAGGTACCTCCCCCCATAAATAAGAATCATTATAACCTTCCACGTCCAAAATTTGAAAAGAAACCTCCCCGAAACTTCATGCTGCTAACTAAAAGTCGTACCCAGCTCTTCGAAAGATTGATGAAAGCTGGTTATTTACAACCGATCCAGCCAAAACCTATCGATCCCAACTCCTGGTTTTATCATCCCGATCAAAATTCTGCCTATCATTCAGGAGCAGCGGGGCACAGTACCGATGATTGTATTAACTTGAAACATAAGATCTAAGATTTGATCGATCAGAAAGTCATCACACTTCAGTCGCTGACACCAAATGTTAACAATAATTCGTTGCCTAACCATAGGGGGCCTACAGTTAACATGATTTAAATAGAGGGTGAATGGGCGTCTAGCAAGGCCATCGCTAAGGTAAATCCAGAAGGACTCAGAAGAACGGAGGAGGTGAAAAAGATAGAGAAAGTTGCGGCCGCCTTAAGTAAGAATTTGGTAAGAATTATCAAGCCTGTTATGGTCCCAGAAAAAGCTTTTAAGCATGGAATAGAGTACCAACCAAGAAAGGAAGATGAGATCAAAGATAATTTAAAAGAGAGTCTGTTTAGGCCCTTGCTGCTCTTGTACCAGTCATTTTCCATACATGAGATGTCAAATGATGATGGTCTTGGGGATGTGATAGGAGACCTATTCGAAGGATGCAATGCTCTACCAGATGATTTCCCAAAGTCCGGTGGGATGAAGAAGGTTGCACATGGAGAGGCTTTACAAAATTGGACTTCCACTTCGCTCCTAATTCATCGCCCGTCGCGGTAGATGAAAGGGCAATTGCTAATAGTTTTTAAAATCGGTGATGATCCGGAGGAGGCCCCGTGATCCACCCTTTTATGTCTGAAATTTTTGTTTCGTGTTTTACAATTTTCAAAAAGGCATGGGCCCACATTTGTGTGGGTCATAAGCCAAAGTTTTTATTTATTTTTTCAAAAGGCCTCCTTTTATTTAAGAAGTTATTTTTTAAATATGATTATCTAGAATGGTTTATTTTGGTAACAATAATTTAAAAATCTGCCAATGCAATGTCATGTCAAGGGTTAGACAAACAAGGCAAAGAAAATAATGATGAATAGAAAAGGTGATGAGGAGCGGTTAGTAGTAGATATAGAGGAATGTGAAAATCAAAAGAAGCCCAACCTGGAGGAGCCCTAATCCTACCTGAGATAGATGGTCAAGAGTGGACCAAACCAATCAATTCTGATGCGGTAAAGAGATATCATGCTTGAAAGATTGTATAGTTTTGTTTCTTGGCTTATTTGTAATCGCCTTTATAATAGTATCAATTTTATGATGTGTGATCGCCTAGAACCCTTTCCCTTTATGTACGAACTACGTTTGACCTGAATTCCCAAGAAAGAGATATGTAGGCGGCCTATGTCGGCTTTGGTCAACCCCTTAGGATAATTTATCTTTTCCTCTTATGTATGAACTACGTAATGACCAAAATTCCCAACAAAAGGGATACATAGGCGGCCTATGTCGGCTTCGATCAACCCATTAATTTCTTGTGTATATTCCTAGCGTAGTCCTGAACTACGTTTGACCTGATTCCTGTTTCAACGGGATACGTAGACGCCCCAACGACTTGATTATATAACCCTAGAAAAGGAAAACTGGGGCAGAATTTTTGAGAAGGAATCTCAAAAATTTACAAGAGAAGATCGACATCCAACAAAAAGAATGAAGATCAGCAAAGACTTCAGATCCACTCGGATTGGTATTATCTCAAACAACTTTAAACTGGGGCAGAAATTTTGAGAAAGACCTCAAAATTTCCACCAAATGTCGGAACATATTCCAAATTCCCCAGCACCAGAGGTTAAAGCTTTGGAAGCCACCAACTGTAACAAAGTCTGGGTAGACTCAATTTTTGGCTATGATAGAACTACTTGAAGAAACGCTCCAACAATGATTATGAGTTTTGGAAACCATCCGTCGAATATAGTCAAAACCACGAGGAAGACATTCGTTGAGCTAATACATGACATTACTGGCCTATATTTTCTAAAGTTTTACAGAAGTTTTCAAAATTATTTTCAAAAATTTAAGACTATTTTCCAAAAATCTTACGACTCACTTATTTAGTATTTTGCCTAGACATCATTTGGGATGGAGTGTTAGGGTGGAAGTCTCGATATGGTGGAATACCCAAGAGATGGAAAGGAGAAAATCGAGGATCGAAGGAGGTCAACACGGAGTAATTTCATTCAAACTAATCATTTTTCTATGGATGCAGGGTGCAATATACAAAATAAGGGTCTCTTTCAAAAATCCCCGAGCAAAATGGGAGCCACAACAGAGCATTAATACCTAAGAATGATATTTTAGGTAAGCCCTAAAAATAGGTTTAACACCCATTTATTGAGAACCTTTTGATTTGTCCATCTCATTTCTCGAGATCGTAGGCGACAAAC
>NW_025867812.1:0-4120 GCF_002878395.1 Capsicum annuum
GTAATATGTTTAGAAGCTATATATTTCAAAGGGTTAAGTTTAGGGACGTGTAAGGAGTGTTAAAAGACTTAATTACCCTTAAAATAACTCAAAACGGGGTGTTTTTGGCACCTGGAACTGACTTAGGTAGCGCCCAAGTGATTACCTCAGCTATGTTGGGCGGGCCTAACCAATCGCCTATGTTTGGTTGGGCGGCGCCTAACCAATCGCCTATCCTTACTGTCTCTCATGAAAATGGGCATAACTTTTCACTCGGGTATTGGATTAAGGCAAAATTGGTATCGTTGGAAAGCTAATTTAATTCTCTACAATTTGGTAGGTCTAAATCAGCCAAAATACCACATTAAAATTAAGTTATACTCATTTAAAGATGACCCTTGCAAAATCAAACCTAAAACTTAATGGATTCAAAAACTCTTAGCTTGTATTACCTTAAGTGACTCATATGAACATGCTTAATACATCATAAGCTATCCTATCACTAGGATATTCATTGTAAGTCATGTACTCAAGTATGAATCATAGGATAGGACATTTCATATGTAGGAATACTTATTTACTTCCTAGCTTAGAAACATGCGGGGTATTACAATATCTCCCCCTTGGGAACATTCGTCCTCGAATGATAATTTACTGAGAAGGGATACAAGACAATAGAACCTGAACTGAACATGAAGAACTAAAACTTGATCTCATGACTGATATGCTAAACATACTGAACTTGTGCATATCTGATGCACAGACAATTGACACATGAATGCATAACTGCGTATGAAACGGTTAATAGGTACCAAGTTTATACTGGAAACATGAACGTGAAACTGAATAAGATTAAGGAGAATAGTTACCTTGAGCTTGATCTGAATTGGTGGGGAAGAGATAAGGATAGTTGGTATGCATATCTACTTCTGCTTCCCAAGTACCTCCCTCATGAGACTGATTTCGCCAAAGAACCTTGACTAGAGGGACTTCTTTGTTCCTTAATCTACTAGTCTGATAATCTAAGATTTTGACTGGAATCTCTTCATAAGAGAGGTTGTTCTGAATGTCGATGCTCTGAATAGGGACAACAACTGCTGGGTCACCTATGCACTTCTTTAGCAAAGATACATGGAAGACTGGATGGACTGAGGCTAGATCTGAAGGCAACTCAAGCTCATAAGCTACCTTGCCGAAGCGACAAAGAATTCTAAAGGGACTGACATACCGAGGACTAAGTTTCCCTTTCTTGCCGAACCTCTTCACTCCCTTCATGGGAGAGATATTAAGATATACATAGTCATTGACCTCAAACTCGAGATCCTTTCTACAAACATCTGCATAGGACTTCTGTCGGCTCTGAGCAACTGAAAGTCTCTCTCTGATCAACTGAACTTTCTCTAAGGCGTTGAATACTAATTTAGGACCTATGATTGATGCCTCACTAACTTCAAACCAACCAATCAGAGATCTACATCTCCTACCATAGAAAGCTTCAAATGGAGCCATCTGAATACTAGAATGATAGCTATTATTGTATGCAAACTCAATAAAAGACAAATGGTCATCGCAACTTCCCTTGAAGTCAATTGCATATGCCCTTATCATATCTTCAAGAGTCTGAATGGTCCTCTCTGCTTGACCATCTGTCTGAGGATGAAATGTTGTGTTGAGATGGACTTGGGTACCGAGACCCTTTTGGAATGCTTTCCTAAAGTGAGAAGTGAACTGGGTACCTCTGTCTGAGATGATAGATAGTGGAACACCGTGTAACCTGACTAACTCCCTGATATAGAGTTTGGCATAATCATTGGCAGAATAAGAAATACAAACAGGAAGGAAATGAGCTGACTTGGTTATTCTATCCATAATAACCCAGACAGAATCATGCTGATGATGAGTTCTAGGCAAACCCGTCACGAAGTCCATATTAACTTCTTCCCACTTCTAAGTATGAATAGTAAACTCTTGCATGGAACCACTAGGTTTCTGATGCTCTATCTTAACTTGCTGACATATAGAGCACTTAGCCACAAACTCTGCAATATCTCTCTTCATCCTACTCCACCAATAGATCTCCCGCATGTCGTGGTACATCTTAGTGGCCCCTGGATGAATAGAGTATCGATCACCATGCGCTTCTGCGAGAATTCGCTACCTTAATTCATCTACACCTGGAACACATAAACGACCCTGACAACGAAGAACACCATCTCTCCCTTGGGAGAAAACCTTGACTTTCTGATTCTGAACTGACTCTTTGAGCTTGATAAGGCTAGGATCCCTATCTTGTTTCTCTTTCACCTTGGAAACTAGAGATGACTCTGGACTACTATGAACACATACACTACCCTCTGAAGAATCAACTAAGCGAACGCCTAGTCTGGTAAGATGATGGATCTCCTAAGCCATCTTTTTCTTACTATCCTCAATGTGAGAAATACTACCCATGGAGAGTCAACTGAGAGCATTGGCCATAATACTGGCCTTGCCCGAATGATAAAGAACACTCATGTTGTAATTCTTCAAGAGCTCTAACCACCTTCCCTGGCGAAGATTGAGATATTTCTGGGAAAAGACATACTGGAGGCTTTTATGGTCTGTGAAGACATCTACATGAACTCCATAGAGATAATGCCTCCAAATCTTCAAGGCAAAAACTACCGCTGCTAACTCAAGATCATGAGTAGGATAATTCTTCTCATGTGGCTTTAACTGTCTGGAGGCGTAGGCTATGACCTTACCATGCTATATGAGGACACAACCTAAACCCACTCTGGATGCATCATAATAGACTACAAAACCGTCTGAACCATCTGGAATAGCTAGAACTGGAGCTGAGGTGAGTCGAGTCTTCAACTCTTAAAAGCTCTTCTCGCATAAATCTGACCACTGAAACTTAATCTTCTTCTGAGTCAATCTGTACATAGGAGATGCAATAGAAGAAAATCCCTCGACAAACCGTCTGTAATAGCCAGCCAAACCCAAGAAAATCCTAATATCTGATGGAGATATGGGTCTGGGCCAGTTTCTTACTGCCTCAGTTTTCTGAGAAACTACTCTAATGCCATCACTGAAAAATAATATGGCCAAGGAATGCTACTGATCTTAGCCAAAATTTGCACTTGCTGAACTTAGCGAATAACTGGTGATCCCTGAGAGTCTGAAGAACAATCCTTAGATGGTCTGCATGATCATGCTCTATGCGAGAATAGACTAGGATATCATCTATAAAGACTATGAAAAATATATCCATGTACTTCTTGAACACACGGTTCATCAAATCCATAAAAGCTGCAGGGGCATTGGTAAGACCAAATGATATGACTAAAAATTCGAAGTGACCATACCAAGTACGGAAAGCTATCTTCAGAATGTCACATTCTCTAACTCTGAGCTGATGATAGCTTGATCTGAGGTCTATCTTGGAGAAGTAACTGGCACTTTGAAGTTGGTCAAAAAGATCATCAATCCTGGCAAGAGGATATCTGTTCTTGACCATGAACTTGTTGAGTTGATAGTAATCAATACACATCCTGAGAGAATCGTCTTTCTTGCGCACGAATAATACTGGTGCACCCCATGGGGAAACGCTGGGTCTGATGAATCCCTTATCTAAGAGATCCTTCAACTGATCTTTCAGTTCCTTGAGTTCTGCTGGTGCCATTCTGTATAGTAGAATAGAAATAGGTTGAGTATCTGGAAGAAGGTCTATGCCGAAGTCTATTTTCCATTCGGGAGGAATGCCTGGGAGATCTTTGGGAAAGATATTTGAGTATTCATTAACAACAGGGACTGTTTCGAGGATAGGATATTTAGAACTAGAATCTTTAACATGCACGAGATGATACACAGACCCCTTAGAAATCATTTTCCTTGCCCAAAGGTAGGAAATAAGTTGACCCCTAAACGCTGAAATGCTACCCTTTCACTCTAGGACGGGCTCATTCGGGAACTGAAACTGAACTATCCTGTTTCTGCAGTCAACTGTGGTATAGCAGGAATGAAGCCAATCCATGTCGAGAATGACATCAAAATCAGTCATCTCTAACTCTACTAAATCTGCTGATGTGGATTTCTGAGATATCATAACCGGGCAGTTCCTATATACCCATCGGGCTATGATGGTTTTACCCACTGG
>NW_025867813.1:0-1061 GCF_002878395.1 Capsicum annuum
TGAATTTTGTATTTTTCTTGTTAACTACCATCGTACCTGTGTATTATTTGTTCGTACAATAAACTTGTTATATACAATATATGGCTCAAATGCTAATAAATATTTATATAATGAGCATAATTCTTTTCTATTTATTTCTCATTTTATTTTTGTTTCATTAAACGTTCCTGAGTAGTATTTACAATGATGTTTTAATTTTTCTTCTTCATATCTATATTTAAGTATTCCTCCATAACTATATTCACTTGGATCTGCTTCTATTATATATGTAAAATTTTTATTTTCGTTTGAAAATTGTAATTTTGGTAACTCTTTACAAAGTATTTTTATTTTCTGTACTTGTTTTTTTATCTTCTTCGTTGTAATTATATTCTACATCCTTTCTTAATTTTTTCTGTAATGGCTTTAGGTTTTCTGCTAATTTTGATATATATTCTCTTACTTGGTTTACTAATCCTAAAAATGATTGTAATTTCTTTTTTGTGTCCAATTCTTCTTTTGTATTTATTATTTTTTGTACTATATGTTGTTGCATTTTTACTCACTTTTATCTATTTGTATTCCTAAAAATTCTACTTGGTTTTTCATTATTTCTACTTTCTTTTCACTTAGATTTATTCCTAAATTTTCTATTATACCTACAAATTGTTTTAATAATTTTAAATGTTCCTCTTTAGTTTTTGTATATTATAGTATATCATCTATGTATACTACACAATAAGGTAATTGTTAAAAATAACTATCCATAAAGTGTTGGTATCTACCTGGTGCATTTTTATATCCAAATGGTAACACATTCCATTCATAAAATCCTTGTGGTACTGTAAACGCAGTTAGTTTCTTAGAATCTTCGTCTAACTTTAGGTGGTAAAATCCTGATTTATAGTCAAATTTGCTAAAGTAATTATATCCTTGTATTTGTCTTATTTTTAATATTTTATTTGGTATTGGATAATTATATGTCACAGTTTTTGCATTTAGGTTTTTATAATCAATAATCATTCTACTTTTTCCTCTTTTTTGTTCACTGTGTTTATTTACTATGAATGCTGGGCTAGTGT
>NW_025867814.1:0-2694 GCF_002878395.1 Capsicum annuum
TTATTAGTTTATTATTATTATTAGATTATTGGGTTAATGGTTTGTTAATGATTTTATAAAAAAAAATTATTGGGTTATTGGTTCGGTTCGATTTTTTCTTATTGGGTTATTGGATAAATCGATAACCCAATAAAAAAAAATATATATATATATATATATATATATATATATATATATATATATGACTTATTATTTATTTCTCTTAATTTCTCTTTAATTTCTACCAATTAACAAACCTATTATTTCAATATACAAACTCTTAATTTCTCCTAACAACATTTAGTTCAAACTTGAAGATTCTTGTAAATTAAAACACATTATGTAAGATTTTTTGTTGCAACTAAGATTCGATTTTTTTTCATGTTAGTTACTATTATTTCTATTTTATGAATATTTTCTTATTGGTTAAACCGAAAACCGAACCGTTAAGGACTAAAAAACGATAAACCGAAAACCGATAAAAAATATCTTATTGGTTTGGTTATTGGTTTAGCATATTTAAAAATCAAAAATTAATAAACCGAACCGATAATATATAAAACTGAATTGAACCGGCCGATGCACACCCGTAATGATGGTTGATAAAATTGAAGCATTTACTTTATTTGTGATATATTTAATGACAAAAGGTTCAAAAGAAAATGGATAGCAATATTGTCATTTCAATAATAAAAGTTTATTGATATGTATAAGAAGTTTACATCAAATTAATAAATACAACATAATATGTACTGAAATGCATAAAGTTACTTCTGATTAATCATAGTAAATTCATATATTAAGAGTGCCACATCGGATAATGGATGGATAATTGATCTCCTTATATGGACTTGGACAGTCTTGCTTCATGAGCTAACTTTTGGGTTGAATTAGATTCAAGATCCATTCTTTATGCGGTATCAAAGTCAAACCCTTCTCAGTTCTTTGTGCATCCATGTTGGGCCCCATATTATACTGTCCATGCTCCAGGTAACAATATCTGGGCGTGCGGAGAATGCTAAAAGTACCACATCAGATAAAGAATGAATAGTTTACCTCCTTATATAGATTTGGACTATTCTCACCTAATGAGTTAGCTTTTGAATTGAATTATGCCCAAAATTCATTCTTTACACCATATATACTCCCAATTCACTTAATTAGATTACGTGATTATAATAAGTTAAATTGCTTTGGTGTAAATAATAATTAAGATCCATCTAAATGTAATCATCTAACAAATCATTATTTCTTCACAAGCATAAATTTGACTATCAACAACAAATTCATTGTCTCCTTATTCTTCTATTAGATTTTCTAAAAGCATAATCTAACATGATTAAATTTGAAAATTTATCTATATATAATATAATATATAATAATAATAATAATAATAATAATAATAATAATAATAATAATAATATATTAAAAGTGTGAAGGCCTTGTAAAAGTGATTTGAACTTTTTACCCTTCATTAAAAGATTTTTCTTTAGATAAAATTGCCTTTTCACTATATTTTTTAATTTATTCTTTAATTATTTTATATTTTTATTATACTAACTAGACTTTCTAAAATATATGAGACTTCTAAAATTTATGATAGGAGAATTAATTAATATTTTTCTTTCTACTAGACTTCCTAAAATATATGGGACTCTTAAAATATATAGTAGGAAAATTAATTAATATTTTTTTTATACTGTTCAATTAGAAAAATATTTCTAAAATAAGATTCTATTAAGAAAATACTTCTTTAAATATTGAGATCTACGTTAAAGTAGAAAACAAAGAACCTTTTTTAGACATAAATGTATGTGGAATTTTGTACCAATTAAAATTCCTACCAAAAGAAACAAAACTCCTTGTTTTTCTTTCTCCAGGTAATTAAGGCTAAATTCTTTTATTTATTATTTTCAAGTGCTTCTTTCTCCTTTTCGTACTTTTGCTATAATTTTCTTCTGAATTAATTATGTATATTTAAATATTTTTACTGCCATGTCTTTTACAACTAGGGGGACGGCCCGTGTTTGCACGGGCCAACATCGATTATGTTTAAAGTATTTTAAAATTAAAATAAATATTAAAAATTCAATACTAATTAGATGCTAAATAATAAGAATACATAATAAGTTGGGAGATATTTTAAGTTGTTAACTATTGTATTTTATAATTTCTTTAATATAATTTTTAAATAATATATGTTAATCTCTTTGTCCAAATTTTTGTGGTATTAATAGACAATTATAGAATTTCGAGAGTCAACAAAATATTTAATTATAGAATTTCGAGAGTCAACAAAATATTTTATATCTTTCAAATTTTGTAAGTTGTTCATTATTGTGATTTATAAAAAAATTTATGTTTTTTTAAATATATAACAAATTAAAAAAATACAAACAAATTAAAATGGAAGGGAAAATGAAGGCAAGGCAAAGGATTACTGAAGATGTGCCAAAGCAGGTGTTTTGTCCTTTAAACTTTTTTACTTGTTAATTATTGTGATTCATAGTATTTTTTACGTTTTTTTTTTTTTTTGAAATGTGTAACATATTAAAATTTTTTTTTAGATATTTTAAGTTGTTAACTATTATGATTTATAATACTTCTCATGTAATTTTCAAGTAATTTATATTACTCTCCTTGTTCAAACTTTTGCGGTATTGATAGTCAATTATATTTTTAAATAATTTAAGTTTTTAAGTGACACAATGTTTA
>NW_025867815.1:0-1242 GCF_002878395.1 Capsicum annuum
ATGTTGTGTGGAAGGCTTATGATATGGTTGTAAGTGCGGACGAGGGATTTAGTTGGTGGAATTAAGATAAATGATGGTGTTGTAGCACATGTAATTGTTCATACTGACCTATGCCTAAATGGTGCATGCAAGGTAATTGTAGAAATGCCTAGTTGAAGAAGAATGGATCGTATGATCCCTTGTGATCGAAGTGATGAGTTCATACCATACTTGCATGCTACGTGTTTACTATGATGCTTGAGGAAAATGGTAAGGCCATTAGGCTACGCTAAGCGTGAAATGTCTAATTATGGGTCGAATTGCATATATCAAAATCTTAAAGGAAAGAACCTTGAGAAGTGAATCATGATGTGTTGAATGTATGTTATTTGTGTGTATCCCGATTGGATGAACTATGTTATGTTGTATTCTTCCTTAACCATAACATCCTTGTTGAATGATCTACGATGTAATGGCATGAGATCCCAATACTTGTATATGAATATGATCTTCAAATGATTGGTGTGAGATATTAATGAATGCATGGTGCATGATGGTTTGTGGGCATGTGAGTATGCGTTGTTGTATACTACGTATTACTTATGTTATTGATTTCTAGGGGTACGTATGCCCGAAATAGTCTGCTGGTCTAGAGCTGGGTCAGTTCCACGATAATCTTAGTCGTGCTACGATTGATGAATTTTCGATGATTTGAGAACTTAACATGAATTTCGTGAGAAATTAGTATGTGGGCTTTTGAACAAGAATATCTTTTCATTCTTGTGCCCAAAGAATTGATTTTATCATTGGAATTTCATGATTTTGTAAAGTGGGTAAATACCCAAGATGTTTTAATGACGAATTATGAGGTTATGAAAAATATAAATTGTTTAAGCTTTGATGTACATGATTACTTTATTATTTCCAAGTTATGATTTGATATGGTGAATTTCATATTTCTACCATGAGTTGATATTTCAAGTGTTTTCAAGATATGATTTATGGAACTTTGAATCGTCCAATATTGGTATACATAATACCTTATTATCTTGTTTTCTTGAATTGAGATTTTATGCCATAAATTGCATACCACTACTATGAAATTATTTTTTTGAGGATTCTTGATATAAGAGCCATGATTTGAGTAACATTACAACATAAAAAATCTTACTATGATTTGAAGATCTTAAATGCTTTTCAAAATCTATTGTCATGATTTGAATATTGGAATGAAAGAATGATCATTTGAGAATATTGATTTGC
>NW_025867816.1:0-1445 GCF_002878395.1 Capsicum annuum
CGAAACACATAATCTACCCTGACAATGAAGTACACCATATTCTCCTTGGGAGAAAAACTCCACCTTTTGATCTCTAACCGCCTCCTTCAACTTAACCAAAATAGGATCTCTGTCTTTCTTTTATTTTACTTTAGAAATCAAGGATGATTTCAAACCATTCTGAACCCATACACTACTTTCTACTGAATCAAAAGTTAATTATCTGTATTTAGAGGTGGGTGTGCTGTATGTAAAGTGTAATGCATGTATGTTAAGGCATGTGTTTGAAAGTAAAGATAATTCCTAAATTAACGTGTGAACCCTGGGAGGTAGTCATTCCTAAACTGACTGGTGACTCCTCATAACCCATGCTAGCTATATGGTTCTGGAATACAGGGACTACTACTGATGACTTTGCCTAACTGACGGGGAAGCCATCGTCCTGTATTCATTCGGTGCTAAATCCTACTCCCAACTGAAAGACACATATTAATAAACTAAACTGAGTTTAACTAAGCCAACAACTGAACATGGTACTAACTGAATGACAAAGCTTATGATATATCTTAAACCATTCTAAAGATACTGAAAACTATGTAAAAAGCTAAGTAACGGTTGTTCATAACCCTCTAGAACTCAATGGAAATATCAATAAGGACACAAAATCTTAGTGGCTTCTGGATAGATAGAGTATCGCGCACCATGCGCTTCTACAAGTATTCATTGTCTTAAGTCATCAACACACGAAACACATAATCTACCCTGACAATGAAGTACACCATATTCTCCTTGGGAGAAAAACTCCACCTTTTGATCTCTAACCGCCTCCTTCAACTTAACCAAAATAGGATCTCTGTCTTTCTTTTATTTTACTTTAGAAATCAAGGATGATTTCAAACCATTCTGAACCCATACACTACTTTCTACTGAATCAAAAGTTAATTATCTGTATTTAGAGGTGGGTGTGCTGTATGTAAAGTGTAATGCATGTATGTTAAGGCATGTGTTTGAAAGTAAAGATAATTCCTAAATTAACGTGTGAACCCTGGGAGGTAGTCATTCCTAAACTGACTGGTGACTCCTCATAACCCATGCTAGCTATATGGTTCTGGAATACAGGGACTACTACTGATGACTTTGCCTAACTGACGGGGAAGCCATCGTCCTGTATTCATTCGGTGCTAAATCCTACTCCCAACTGAAAGACACATATTAATAAACTAAACTGAGTTTAACTAAGCCAACAACTGAACATGGTACTAACTGAATGACAAAGCTTATGATATATCTTAAACCATTCTAAAGATACTGAAAACTATGTAAAAAGCTAAGTAACGGTTGTTCATAACCCTCTAGAACTCAATGGAAATATCAATAAGGACACAAAATCTTAGTGGCTTCTGGATAGATAGAGTATCGCGCACCATGCGCTTCTACAAGTATTCATTGTCTTAAGTCATCAACAC
>NW_025867817.1:0-1003 GCF_002878395.1 Capsicum annuum
TGAATATTGAGAACATTAGGTGACATTTCAGTTGATGCTAAATGGACAATTTAACGATACCTGGAGCTCGATCGCGTATGATAGGTGATTGAACGGCAAAACTTCATCGTCTGCAAGTCAAAGCGCTACTAAACCCCAAATGCTTGCAACTGTAATAGGCACAATGGGAAAAAAACAGTCTCACAGTGATATGCAAGATGCAACATACAATAATCTGGGAAAAGGCGGAAACAAACCTGCCGCATGCCTATGAAACATCGGGTCTCCAAATTTCTTCATTCAAACAAAGTCATCGTACATCGAGTGGTAGACCGGGTAACCTGCAGTCGAATGTTGAATTTACTTAAAACTTGTTGGTGGCTCGCCGATGTGGCTAGAATCTTTAGAAGGTGCAATATTAGAAGTTTAGCTGCACTATTATAGGAGGTACATAGTTATTTATGCGGTTTACTCGTTTCTTATTTATGGCTCGATGCCTATATTTTAAGTAGTTTCCGCAATTACAAGCTCTAAAAATGAACTCGACATGCTTTTTTGAAGTAACTAATATCTTGTTACCGTTCCCAAAGGACATGTCGAGCGCCGGAGTGCCAATGTGTTGAACAAATGCTGCGTAATCTGATCCAGCTCCTCCTAATCTCCCGAGCTGCATGAAAAGAGCGAAATGTTAAAAGGTACCGATGAAGATGATATCTCAACTTACGCAAGCCTTTTACCACTCGCACCTTTACTGTTGTATCGTTGTCAGAGGCAAGCCAGGATTGGTAAATAGTTTGTGAGGAGTTATCAGGATCTTGGACCTACAGCGAAGAAGTTCATTTTAAAATGAGCCAGAAGATACAACGACTAGTTGCATACAAGAATATGAGTTTCAAAATGATCTCCCAACACTTGCATCCTTCGGGATTTGTTGTTTCAAGAACTTGAGATGACATGCAGAAAATAGCATGATAGGAATCTGCCGTCTAGTATTACTTTGATACCATGTTGAAGGGTGATCAAG
>NW_025867818.1:0-2902 GCF_002878395.1 Capsicum annuum
GAACACAATAGTATATAATCGCTACTTAAAATGAAAAGATCACATACAAAAAATATTTTAATTTTTTATTTGGTTGAAATAATTATTTTGGTTTTATTAAAAGCTGAAGAAACTCAGAATTAAATTTATTCATAAAGGGAAAAAATTAGGTGTTAACAACTGCCCCCTCCCTTTGGGTAGGGTGGATGTAAGTAACCCTGGGCAAAGGGAGGTTGATGTTCCTAATTTTTGTCCGACCATAGATTCAAATTTGAAAGAGGCTGGTTTTCGCATGAGTTTCATAAAGTCATGGCCGAACCTCGATATTAGCTTTCCTACATATCTCAGGTTACATGAGAATTCAGGCCACTTGTAGTTCATAGAGCTTGATTTAAAGCAGAATTTTCAAAAAATTCATAAGCTATCTCGATTTTAGAGTTTTTGATCAAATTGAGAAACTAGAGAATAAAAGGATTAGGGGGGAGGTCGGAATGTAGTCAAGTTTTCTAAATAGATCCCATCCTACATATCCCCAAGATTCAGGGAATCAGACTGTTTGTAGTTTGACTCAATTGGTAGAAAAGATAGTCTTTTATTTCATACGATCTTTGCCTCAGGATGAGTGAAAATTTGATCGAGTTTCAAAAAAGAGGCTTGTAACCTCTTAACCATGAATGTGGGATCCTTCACATCCATAGACAAGAACTTACCCGGACATAATTTCCAAACTCTAAGTATGTTGCCACCCGACTTTGTAAGAAAGAGAAGGTTACCTTCGATATGAGTTTAGAAATATCTCGAAGGTGAAGCAGAAACCAGAATATCCTAAAATACCCATATGCCTTTTAACAGGGGTGTGGTTTGATGGTGGTGGTGATCATCCTTTATCTCACATCCAAAGAGTTTGACGTCCCTCTCTAGACTATGTCCCATTTTGATGCTAATAAAGAGTTCCACTTGTGCTATGTTTTTTTTGGAGTTGTCCGCACCTGTGGGTTTTATTTGAGATTTTCATCCTCTTGGATGCTCTCAATAATATCTCAAACAAAATTGTTAGTGCTAACATAGTTCACGAAATAGATAGGTAGTCTTTTACCATATCTCCACATGAGTTGTGGCCTAAAAAGGGAAATCATCTCTTCATGTACCTATTTGGAATGAAATAACTAGAAACAACAAACATAACAACCCTCTTGGTTGTTGTATGATTATGAAATTTGGCAGTTGAATATGCCTTCAAAGTGGGGTGGCCCTTTTGGACACCGACGATACTTTATACAGACCGGTCCCTACAACTGTGTAAACTTGTGCTGGTGTGGAAACCCTTTTGGTTACCTATATCACTTATTTTATGTGGAATGATAACCTCTCCGGTTATAGCCGATGATCGATTTATAAATTTCTTTTAAATTATCAATCTTTGGATAATCTTGCGCATTATTTGATGTTGGATACGAGGCGACTTACCGATATCCTTTGAATTTCTAGCTTATAGGTATTCCTGCACATTATCCAACTTTGGATAAGAGATGGCTAACAGATATCCCTCCAATCTCTAGCTTTTAGGTGTTCCTACACATTATCCAACCTTGGATACAATATGACTTATAGATAATCCCTTAAATTGTTAATCTTTGGGTAATTTTGCACATAATCGATCTTGGATATGACGCGGCTTATAGAGAACCCTTGGACATATAAATTTGATAATCTTGCATATTCTCCGGTAAGGATTTAGTTGTGACTTATGGATAACCTTTGAACTATCGATTTTTGGGCGATCTTGCACACTATCCGATTAGGATTTTGTTGTGGCTTACGGATGACCTACAGGCTATCAAATCATAGGTGATCTTTAACACTATCCTATTTTAAATAATATGACTTATAGATGACCCTCAAATTGTCAATTTTTAAGAAATTTTATATATCATTCAGCCTTAGATAGCAACTTAAAGGCATCCCTTCAAATCGTGTGCTCTCGATATATTCAGATGTTGATTCATAAAATGATGAGATATACTCGATGCCAAAATTTTTTTCTTGCATGTCAACGAATATAAAATGATGATGATATCCTCGACGCCAGCGTTTCTGTCTAGTGCATCAACAGATATTGAATGAGGATGATATCCTGGATGCCAACATTTCTATCTAGCATGTCAACAAATATTAAATGATGATGATACCCTTGACGCCAGTATTTCTCTCTAGCGCATCAACAGATATTGAATAATGATGATATCCTCGATGCCAGTATTTTTGTCTAGCACGTTAATAGATATTCAATGATGATGATATCCTTGACGCTAGCGTTTTTGTCTAGCGTGTCAACAGTTATTAAATGATGATGATATCCTAGTCGCCAACATTTTTGTATATTGTGTCAACAAATATTAAATGATGATGATATCCTTGATGCCAGTATTTCTGTCTTACGTGTCAACAGATATTATATGATGATGATACCCTCGACGCCAACATTTTTGTCTAGCGTGTCAACAAATATAAAATAATAATGATATCCTCAACGTTAGTGTTTTTGTCTACCATGTCAACAGATATTGAATGATGATGATATGAGATGTCCCTCTCGACAATGATATGCAATGGCCCTCTTGGCAATGATATGCAATGGCCCTCTTGGCAATGACATGCAATGGTCCTCTTGGCAATGATATGCAATAGCCCTTTTGGCAATACAATAAAATGGCCTTCTTGGCAATGATATGCAATGGTCCTCTTGGCAATGATATGCAATGGTCCTCTTGGAAATGATATGCAATAGTTCTTCCAGTAAATTAAAAACAGTCTCACCTAAAATCATTTGTCAGGGTCTTGCTTTCTGTATGTACCTGTACTCAAGGTAGACGATTAGTAGACACAAAGTTGTTTTTGCTAGCGCCTATTTTTTTGAAAAATT
>NW_025867819.1:0-1018 GCF_002878395.1 Capsicum annuum
TAAAGCAATTATTGGCATTACCTGAGTGGTAATAAATTTGAATTCTTCCCTGCTTGGAGAGGTTTGTTTTGAGGTGACCGCCGAGGGATCTACGGCCTGTACAAAGGTTTCTGGGGCCTTCATGGCGTAACTTTGTTTGGTTTGCACTGATGTACTGGATAGGTACCCTTTATCAAAAGGCTTATTTGTTTTTAAATCAACCAATTTGCTTGGCATTGGGGGGGTGAGCTTTGGAAATTCTGCCAAAGCTGAGAATTTGTTCTGGAACGGAGTTTGGAGTTCCGTTTTTAGGGTAGGCCTCTGCGGGACTGATGGTCTCAATGGATTAGTTAATGCGGAGGGGGAATCGAATGGTCTAGCCATCCTGGTTTGGTCTTATTTGTTTTCTGCTGGGACTTTTCCCAGGGTGGAGGGTCTCATGGTGGCCCTGTAAAAATTCTCTTGTTAGAAAATCAGGAAGGGAATTATTTTCTCCTTTTATAAACTCAATTTGAAAATCAAAGCTAGATAGGAGAGCTTGCCATCTAGCAAATATTTGTTTTGAAACAAGATTTTTGACATCTTTTTGCAAAATTTCTTTAGCAGATTTACAATCTACTCTAAGCAGAAATTCTTTATTAACGAGGTCGTCTTGGAATTTTGTGATACATAGCACTATAGATAAAACTTCTTTTTTAACAGTACTGTAATTTTTTTGTGCGGAATTCCATATTCCGGAAGTAAATCTGACTAACTGTTCAGGAGAATTCTTATTGATCGTTTGTTTCAGTATACCCCCATACCCAATATCGGAAGCATCGGTTTCGACTATCATGAAGGCTTCAGGGTTAGGAATACCTAGACACGGAAGGTTTTGGACCAAGTTTTTTGATCTGGATGACCGCATTGGTTTGGTCAAGACTCCAAGGAACTGGGGTTTTCTTGAGTCTTTTGTAAAGAGGCTCACAGACCTGTCTAATATTAGGGATAAAACAAGAGATGGAAAAATGATACCTAATAAAACCTAAAACTTGGTATT
>NW_025867820.1:0-2858 GCF_002878395.1 Capsicum annuum
CTTCTTTGTTATTGACTTGAAAGTTACTGCTTCTACCCACTTTGTGAAGTAGTCAATGCTACTAAAATGAATCTATGCCCATTTGATTCCTTCGGCTCAATCGGTCTAATCACATCCATTCCCCAAGCCACGAACGGCCATGGAGCGGCCATTGCATGCAACTCAACAGGAAGAGAACGTATCAGATCACCGTGTACCTGACATTGATGACACTTTCGAACTAATTGAATAGAATCCCTTTCCATAGTAAGCCAGTAATAACCTACTCGAAGAATCTTCTTTGACAAGACATGACCGTTCATATGTGACCCGCATACTCCAGAGTGTATTTCAACCATGATTGCCGAGGCTTCTTTTACATCTACACACCTCAAAAGTCCCAGATCTGGGGTCCTCTTATACAAGATTCCCCCACTTAAGAAAAATCCACTAGCCAAATGCCTAATAGTCCTCTTTTGATCGTTGGTGGCATATGCTGGGTATTCTCCTGACTGAATGTACCGCTTGATATCCAAGAACCAGGGTTCTCCATCGAGCTCTTCTTTAAAGTAAGCATGCTGATCACAACTCTGTATATGCACTGGATCGATGCAGGCTTTATCAGGATGTTGGAGCATTAAAGACAGAGTGGCTAAAGCATTAACAATTTCATTATGAATCCTTGGAATATACCTAAATCTTACTGACACAAACCGTTGACATAGCTCCTGCAAGTATTGTCGATACGGGATGAGCTTCAAATCTCGCGTCTCCCAATCACCTTAAATTTGATAGACGAGCAAATCCGAATCTCCCAACACTAGTAATTCCTGGACTCCTATATCAATAGCTAACCTCAAACCAAGAATGCAGGCTTCATACTCCGCCATATTGTTAGTACAGTAGAATCAAAGTTGTGCTGTTACTGGGAAATATTGTCCTGATTCAGAGATAAGAACCGCACCTATTCCGACTCCTTTCAAATTGACAGCTCCATCAAAAAATAACCTCCAACCTGGATCAGCATCTATAACGACTTCATCTATGCACGATACTTCTTCGTCAGGAAAATATGTCTTTAATGGTTCGTACTCTTCATCGATGGAATTCTCAGCAAGATGATCTGCGAAGGCTTGGGCTTTCATGGCGGTTTGAGTTACATATACAATGTCGAACTCGGTAAGCAATATTTGCCACTTTGCCAATCGACCCGTCGGCATAGGCTTCTGAAAGATATACTTTAAAGGATCCATATGGGAGATGAGATAAGTAGTATAGGATGAGAGATAATGCTTCAAATTCTGTGCTACCCAAGTTATGGCACAACACGTCCTTTCAAGAAGAGTATACCTGGCCGCATATGCGGTGAACTTCTTGCTAAGATAATAAATAGCCTGCTCCTTTTAGCCTGTGACATCATGTTGACCCAGGACACAACCGAAAGAATTGTCCATGACTGATAAATATGAGATCAAAGGCCTACTAGGCTCCGAGGGTACCAGCACAGGCGGATTTGACAAATATCTTTTGATTCGATCGAACGTTTTCTGACATTCTTCAGTCCATTTTACCGCAGCACTCTTTTTCAGCAACTTGAATATGGGCTCACAGGTGGTTGTGAGTTGAGCAATAAACCTGCTAATGTAGTTCAGTCTACCAAGCAAACTCATCACCTCTGTTCTATTCTTGGGCGGGGGCAAATCCTGAATGGCTCTGATTTTCAAGGGATCCAATTCAATTCCCCTACGCCTGACTATAAACCCCAACAGCTTTCCAGATGGAACTCCAAATACACATTTTGCCAGGTTGAGTTTGAGATTATACCTGCGAAGCCTTTCAAAGAACTTTCTTAAATCTTTAACATGGTCGGCCTGACTTTTTGACTTAATAATCACACCATCCACGTAGACCTCAATCTCCTTATGCATTATATCATGAAACATAGTAGTCATGGCTCTCATGTACGTTGCTCCAGCATTCTTCAAATCGAACGGCATCACTCGATAACAATAAGTTCCCCATGATATGATAAAAGATGTCTCCTCCACGTCTTCAGCATCCATAATGATCTAGTGATATCCGGCATAGCAATCCACAAAAGTGGCAACCTCGTGTTTAGCACAGTTGTATAACAAAATGTGGATGTTGGGCAGTGAAAAATCATCTTTTGGACTTGCTCTATTCAAATCACGGTAATCAACACACACTCAAATTTTGCCATCTTTCTTTGGTACGGGAACAACGTTAGACAACCACATGGGATAGCGACTACTCGAATTCCTTTGGCTTCAAGTTGTTTTATGATTTCCTCTTTAATTTTAATACTTACATCCGGTTTAAACTTCTTCAACTTCTGCTTGACAGGAGGGAACGCGGGATTAGTTGACAATTTGTGAGCCACTAATTCAGTGCTTAAACCAGGCATATCATCATAAAACCATACAAAAACATCCTTATAATCCATTAATGCTTGAATCATTTCATCTTTTAGCTGAGGCAAAACATGTACACTGATTTTAGTTTCCCTAATATCTTCTTGATCCCCTAAATTTATTGGCTCAGTCTCATTCAAATTAGGATTCGGTTTGTCTTCAAACTGTTCCAACTCTTTTCTTATTTATTTTAGTGCTTCTTTTTTATCATATTCCCCATCCTTCTTCATTACATCTTGCTTAGTTTGGATTTTAAGATCAGGCTGAAAATTCCGCATGCATGTCATATCATTAGAATCAGCATAAAGAGAACTGTGTAAGAAAGAAAAACAAAATATATTAGACGCGAAACAAAAAGGACATTGCATTTCATTAAATAAAAGATAGAAGGGTTTAAACATAGATGCCAACATAATATAAACAAACTAAAATTCGAATTACAACCCT
>NW_025867821.1:0-2187 GCF_002878395.1 Capsicum annuum
CTGAAATATGGGACTTTACTTTTTGTTCAAGACCCTCCTGAAAAATGAGAATTTACTTTATGTTCAGGCCCTCCTGAAAAATAGAATTTTACCTTCTGTTCAGGACCCTCCTGAAAAATGGGACTTTACTTTCTGTTTAGGACCCTCCTGAAAAATGGGACTTTACCTTTAGCTCAGGACCCGCCTGAAAAATGGGATTTTACTTTCTGTTCAGGACCCTCCTGAAAAATGGGATTTTACTGTTTGTTCTGGACCCTCCTGAAAATGGGGTTTTACTTTATGTTCAGGACCCTCCTGAAAAATGGGATTTTACTTTCTCTTCAGGACCCTCCTGAAACATGGGACTTTACTTTATGTTCAGGACCCTCCTGAAAAATGGGATTTTACTTTCTCTTCAAGACCCTCCTGAAAAATGGGATTTTACTTTATGTTCAGGAGCCTCTTGAAAAATGAGATTTTACTTTCTGTTCAGGACCCTCCTGAAGAATGGGAATTTACTTTCAGTTTAGGACCCTCTTGGAAAAGGAGACAACGCGTTCAAAAATAAAATACTACTTTACTATAATTTTTGTTTGGGATAATTTTCGTTCTAGTTTTAGTTTTGGGTTTCAGGGGCCCGCCTGAAGAACAGGGTAATGAAATAGCAAGTCAGGGGCCCACCTGAAGAACAGGGTGATGAAATAGCAAGTCAGGAGCCCGCCTGGAGAATAGAGTGAAGAAATAAAAAGTCAAGCAACAAAGTGATGAAATAGCTAGTCAGGAGCCCACCTGGAGAACAGGGTGAAGAAATTGAAAGGCAAGCAACAAGTTGAAGAAATTGCAATTCAGGAGCCCGCCTGGAGAATAGGGTGATGAAACTAGAGTCAAGAACCAACAGAAGTTGTATAGATAGGATTTTGTAATTTCATTTATGTTTTCACTTGTAATTTTCATTTTTGATGTAATGACAGAGCCGCTGACCGGAACCTCGATGGAACCTCACTCGACTCTCCCACTTGGTATAGTCCACTTCTCTTCCAACCCTTTGAGATATTTGTGACTTCCTCATGACTTGGGTAGATAGGGTGTCCGACAGGATTCAATTGTCTTTCTTCCTTCTGTTTCTTTCTTTGAATAATGGTCGGGTCAAAATTTGGTCTCGTTGTCTACTTCTTTGTCTGAAAACACTTCATGTTTACATTCAAAGGGGGCGTGCTGTAGACACCTAATTTTGTCCCTCCCAAGTCCCATTTTTATTCTTTTTTTACCTCACTTTATCATACACCTTTACCCACGTGATTATACTCTCCATAAAATGACAAAAATAACAAAATCCCTAACAAACTTTTATTCTTTTTAACATCCTAACAACCTACCTAATTAAAATAAACCACATCATACCCTACCCCTACCCCTACCCCACCTCACTACCCCACCTACCCTTCCCCACTACCATATAATTCTCATTCTCACCAGAAACCTCACTCTCCATCACCATATTCACATATCACACACAATAACTAGAGAATATAGATACACGCACAAAAACTTCACAGGAAAAGGAGAGGGTCATCGGAAAACGTACTAAGCACGCATCAAACATACATACACCAGATCAGAGGTAAAATGGGATAGAAGAGAGCTTGAGGGAGAGAACGGTGAAGGTCAGTCCAGCGACCAGATCTCGCTGGAGATCGAATTAGCATCTAAAAACGACCAAAACCAGTGAGTAACACCTTTTTGCCGGTGGGCTCTCACCGGAAACATTGCTTTCACCAGATCTGTGCCTAGTGCTCATCACCACTAAGGTCATAGGAGCTCCGGCGAGTTCGAATCTCACCAAAAACAGTGAAATCGGCGAGTAGCAGCAAGCAGGTATATACGAACGCGGAAAATACTCCTTTTTCGACAAGTTTTTTTGCCGAAAAACTTAGTTACTGCATCGTTTACTGTTCGTCTTGGTCTCTATCGAGTCTTTTAAGCTCCAGTGAAGCCAAATATTAAACCCCAAACACGACTTTGTCATGGAGAACCCGTTATTCTAGCCAATTTTGAACAGAAAATCAGTCGTTTGTGTCAATCCGTATCGACAGTTCAACATCGAATTTTCGTCTGTCATCAAATTATTTCGATCTGGGCTTATTATTTTTTTACTCTTGGGTTGTGAGATTGAAATTTTGTCTTTGGGATTTCTGTTCGGGATTAGTT
>NW_025867822.1:0-2289 GCF_002878395.1 Capsicum annuum
TATCCAAAATGGAAAAACATGCATGCCTCTTATAGGCAAATTTGCCAACCTTGGCAATCAATAGAAAAAAAGAGGTTCATGCGTGATAAAGTCACAATATTGAAATGTTTGTCACAATGTTAAAACAGTTGGCAGTGGGGAAGACATCCACACTACTAGATATTTCTTAACAAGAAGACAATTGAAGATTAGAAAGAGAAAGAGTAATTTCTTTTATTCAAAAAGTGTGTATTGTAGCTTAGTGTATACTCCCTCCATTCTACAATAAGTTAATTGTTAAGTTTTGACATATATATTAAGAAAAAAAAGCAAAGACATAAATTTATTATGTTTTTTTATTTTTACCCTCTAAAAAAAGCAAAGACACATGATACATCACTTCCAATGCATATTTAATGGAGGGTAGATTTGGAAAAAAATTCCAAAATTTACCTTGAATTGTAAACCATTCACTTATTTTGAAACACTAAAATTGCTCCAACAATTCACTTATTGTGAAACGGAGGAAGTATATTGTATATATAGTAATTACTTAATCAACTAATAATGTCATTCAATTAACTAGTGATGTCATCTTAACTAATTATCTAAAAATAGCTAACTAGTCATTATTCTTATAGAAAAGTCTTTTTGGCCACAATAAAAAATACATATGTTCACACTATAAACTAGTTTTATTTTGGACATTTTTATCCTTTTATCTCGAAAGTTGAATATATTTTTTATCCAATTTTCAATACATTGATTATGTTATGAGATTAATTATGATTAATTCAAAAATGGAAAAGTGTTTGTTTCATGATTTATATTCATTGTTAATTGGACAAATACGTTTTCAATAATCCTTTTTCTTAGGTAAATATATTTGTTTAAGTATTATTCATATTTAATATGTGTATTTCTGGAAAATATATTAGCTAGAAATCTTTAATTTTAATTAGTATGATTTTACACCTTTTCAGATTAAGAAAAAAATAATTAGGTAGAGATATCAATATTTCAGTGTAATCTTAGTCAATGTTCATTCTTTCATAGTAAGAATTTTATTTGTGACAGTAAAAAACAACCAGTACTTTAATTCACATTTTTTAAGTTTGAACATAACACCTTTGACTCTAGCTACGACTGTTCAAAATCAAATCGAAACCAATAATCTTTAATGATAATTTGATTATTGGATTAATGGTTCAACTTATTGGATTACCAGATATAAAGTATGACGAGTTGTTGTTACTGTAATATTTTATAAATTATGCTTGACATTTTATTTAAATATATACATTAATTTTATTCAAGCGTAATAATTTAAAAAATAATTAATTAGGGATCATTTTAGTAATAAATATAAGAATAATTCATGATTTATCAAATCGGCGTAATATAGAGGTGAATGAATTATATAACACTTATTGGTTCGACATATGTGAACTATATGCATGATTTCTATAAGTGTCAATATTTACCAAATCTAAAGTGTGGTGAGTTGTCGTTATTGCAATATCTTACAAATTATGAATGAGAATTATTTAAATATATATTTTAATTTTATATAAATATAATACTTAAAAATAAATAATTAAAGGTCATTTTAGAAACAAATATAAGTAATGATTCACAATTTATCAAATCGGCATAACATATGAGCAAAAGACTTGTACCATCAATATTTATGTCTCACTCTCTTTAGTTCGACATATATGAACTATATGCATGATTTTTATATATGCCGAGATTTACCAGGTCTAAAATTTGTTGAGTTGTCATTATTGAAATATTTCACAAATTATGTGTAAAAATATTCAAATATATAGTTTGATTTTTATTTGACATAATAATTAAAAATAATTAATTAAAAGTCATTTTAGTGAAAAATATAAGAAATGATTCACAATTTATCAAATCGGCATAGCATAAAGGCGAAAGACAATCAACACTTCTGTTTCACTCTTTTTGGTTCAACATATATGAACTTATATGCATAATTTATATAATGTGTCGACATTTATCAGTTATAGAGTGTGTTGAGCTGTTGTTATTGAAATGTTTCACAAATTATGTTTAAAAATTATTTAAATATACAATTTACATTTATTTAAATATAACAATTAAAAATAATTAATTGATGGTTAATATATATATATATATAAAAGTAGCGATCCGCAATTTATAAAATTGGCTTTACATAAAGGCGAAAGACTTGTACAGTCAACACTTATATCTCACTCTTTTTAGTTCGACACATATGAAGTATGAACTATGTGATTTCTATAATATGTCAACATTTACAAT
>NW_025867823.1:0-2537 GCF_002878395.1 Capsicum annuum
TCGCTGCTGTTCATTAGAAGAGAGCGGGCGAAGTAAGGGGAAGAATAGTTCAGTATCCATCAAAGTGGAGCGAATACCGTCGTAGTCACTCCTGTATGGTCTGATTTGATTTACAAAAGGGATCCCCAGAATGATATCTTCTGTGATATCCTCGGTGATAACAAAGTCATTAATAAGGCAGACGCCATTATTACAGACGTGAGCTTTTCGAAGCTGATAATTAATCCGCATCTTTTCGCCTGTAGCAGAGTATAGGCGAGAGGTACTCTTTTGGAGATACCGCGTGGGAATGAGACCTTTGACCATACAGTTACTGTCGGCACCAGTGTCAAACAGGGCGACTTTGTTTATTACAAAGTCTTTGTCGATGACAATTTTGACCGCAATGTGTTCACTGTAGGTTTTAATGGCCGCTATATTTTTTGAGGTGGAAGGAATAGCAGAGATTTCTTCTCCGGGAAAGGAGATGGGTTCTTTGAGATGATCAGTCGGAATGCTGATATGAGGTGGCGGAGACGTAGGAAGAGAATCCTTTGGCGAGGCTGATTGTAAGACGCGTTCCGTTAGGACATGCAGTTCTACCTGATCAAGCCGGATCTTAAGACTTTTGATCTTTCCTTTCAAATTGGAGATTTCGCCTCTATAAGTGGGAAATTTCTGAATGCCTTCTCTAAAGGATAACCAAGCCTTATATAGGCAATAAAGATACATCAAGTGTAAAGAAGAAATACATCCTGCGTACAGATGGACGGTTATGATGCTGCCGACAAAGATGAGTGTTTGCTTTTAAAAAGCAAAAGTGAGTGGTTTGAAAAGCAGTCCCTATGCTTTAGACAGCTTGTGACAGCTATAGTCCTGGATTCCTTTTAGGAATAGTAAGTTGCCCTTTCGAAAAGATAATTCCGGTTCTTTGAACCTCTATCTTTTTGAAGGGGTATTTTCCTATTCATAATAGGGATCTAGGTAGGCCATAGCAATCCCTTTAGGATCTAGCATATCGCCATTTCCGTCACTGCTACCAGTGGATGATGCTTCTGCGATGAGTTGTAATAATTCTTCGGTATTATCCGTAGTGTCTGGTCCATCTAGTTTGGCCAATGCTTGCTTTAATTTCTCCTTGAGGTCCTTCTTGGAAGGGCTAGGAGAAGCTGCTGCAGATAATACTTTGTCAGGAGTTTTAGAAGAGTTTGGCTTGGGGGTCCATCCTTTGATCTTGATTTCTTTTGATAAATATTTAATCCTGTGTTGTTCTTCTTTGGAGAAGTTCCAGGATATAATATAAGATACTCGTTTTTTGATAAAAAACTTACACATTTGAATGTGTTCTGGTAATGTAGAGCAGCCTTCCTTAACTAGAAAGTCAGGAAGTCTATTGAGGAATTGTTGAGGAAGTACTCCTTTAGTTCCTCCAAAGCAAATCCACCACTCGTAGAACCATCTGGGTATGATGGCTTCCACAATGGCAGGGCAATATTTCACAAACCAAGTATGTCCTGGTCGAACAAATAGAAAGTTGAACCATGCTGACTTGTAGTCATACCAATTAAAGGTTTGAGGCCTGTGTGGCATTGACAAGGCTACTGGGGTATGTAAATGATCTACAAACCAATTAAAGGGGGTTAATACCCTCTTGATGGTAAACTTTGAATAGCTGATGTACTCTGGATTACGATTGTCCATGGAATGCTCTACTTCGATAGAGTCTGTATCGACCAGAATAGCTTCATAGAATCTGCGAGTTTTGAGTGGATCTTCAGTGTCCACAAAATTGTTGTTGTTATATACCGGCTTGATTAGCTGATTTATTGGGTAGCCTTCGTAGGCTTTGTCCAGAGCGATGATGGGCATTACTTGAGTAGTGATGAATTTAAATTCTTCCTTAGTAGGAGTAGATGGCGTAGTTCTGGCTACGGTGGGATCAACAGCTTGGGCGAACGTTTCTGGGGCCTTCATGGCATAACTTTGTTTGGTTTGAACAGAAGAGGAGCTTGCTGAGGGCCCTTTGTCCAGGGGTAAATTTGTCTTTAGGTCTACCAATTTCGTGGGAATTGGTGGGGAGAGCTTTGGAAACTGGATCTCTGTCAAAGCAGAGTATTTGTTTGGGCATTCTGCCTTGAGTGTGGGCCTCTGCGGAACTGTAGGCCTTAATGGGTTTGCAGGTGCTGGAGGGTCAAATGGTCTAGCCATTTTTTGTTCTGGTTTTGTGGGGCTATTGCCCAGATTTGTTGGTCTCATGGCCCTGTAAAAATTCTCTTGTTAGAAAATCGGGAAGGGAGTTATTTTCTCCTTTAATAAATTCAATTTGAAAATCAAAGCTAGATAGGAGAGCTTGCCATCTAGCAAATATTTGTTTAGACACAAGATTTTTAACATCCTTTTATAAAATTTCTTTAGCGGATTTGCAATCGACTCGAAGAAGAAATTCCTTGTTAATAAGATCATCTTGAAATTTGGTGATACATAGCACTATAGACAAAATTTCTTTTTTGACCGTGCTGTAGTTTTTCTGGGCAGTATTCCATACTCCAGAGGTGAAC
>NW_025867824.1:0-1149 GCF_002878395.1 Capsicum annuum
TGTTAGTACTAATTACTTCAATTGTAAATGTAAAATTTAATATATTCAATACTAGTCTCCGAATCTCTTTTGTTGTAACTGAATTTTGTATTTTCTTTGTTAGCCACCAATGTACCTGTGTATTTTTTGTTCGTACAATAAACTTGTTATATACAATATATGGCTCAAATGCTAATAAACATTTATATAATGAACATAATTCTTTTCTATTTATTTCCCATTTTATTTCTGTTTCATTAAATGTTCCTGAATAATATCTACAATGATGTTCGATTTTTTCATTTTCGTACCTATATTTAAGTACTCCCCCATAACTACATTCACTAACATCTGCTTCTACTATATATATAAATTTTCTATTTTCGTCTGGGAATTGTAATTTTGGTAATTCTTTACAAAGTGTTTTTATTTTCTGGACCTGTTTTTTATCTTCTTCGTTATAATAATATTTTACTTCCTTTTTTAATTTTTCTGTAAAGGCTTTAGATTTTCTGCTAATTTTGGTATATATTCCCTTACTTGGTTTACTAATCTCAAAAATGATTGTAATTTTTTTTTTTGTATCTAATTCTTCTTTCGAATTTATTATTTTTTGTACTATATGTTGTTGCATTTTTACTCCACTTTTATCTATTTGTATTCCTACAAATTCTATCTGATTTTTCATAATTTCAGCTTTCTTTTCACTTAAACTTATTCCTGATTTTTCTATTATATCTGTAAATTGTTCTAATAATTTTAGATGTTCTTCTTTGGTTTTTGTATATAATAGTATATCATCTATATATACTATACAATTAGGTAATTGTTTAAAATAACTATCCATAAAATGTTGATATCTACTTGGTGTATTTTTATATCCAAATGGTAGTACATTCCATTCATAAAATCCTTGTGGTACCGTAAATGTGGCTAATTCCTTAGATTCTTCTTCTAACTTTAAATGATAAAATCTTGATTTACAATCAAATTTACTAAAGTAATTATATCCTTGTATTTGTCTTAATTTTAATATCTTATTTCGTATTGGGTAATTATATGTCATAGTTTTTGCATTTAGATTTCCATAATTAATAACCATTCTAGTTTTTCCTCTTTTTTGTTCACTATGTTTATTTACTATAAATGCTGGACTATTGTGTTTACTAT
>NW_025867825.1:0-3895 GCF_002878395.1 Capsicum annuum
AGTGTGGTCCATTTAAATTTTTGTGGCCATTTGGATGGATAAACGAGCGAAACGGTGCGAATGGGGCATTTTTAGGCCAAATCGATGTGCTTTAGCCCACAGTTTTGGGGGTGGGTTCGGGTGCGCTATGGGCTAAAAATTGACCGAGGCATGCTTAGGAGGTTGGAAATCCTTCCAGTATGGTCGGTTTTAATTTGCGTGGCTATTTGGGTGGATAAACATGCGAAACAGCGCGAACGGGGCCTTTTTGGGGCAAATTGGTGTGCTATAGCCTACAATTTTGGGGTTGGTCCAGGGGTACGAGTGTGCTGTGGGTCGAAAATCGACTAGGGAATGCCAGGGAGGTTGGAGACCATCCCAGTATGGTTTGTATAAATTTTTCTGGCCATTTGGGTGGAAAAACGGGCAAAACGGCGCAAACGAGGCTTTTTCGGGCTAAATCGGTGTGCTATAGCCCACGATTTCTCGGATGGGCCCGAGGTCCGGGCGTACTATTTGCCAAAAATCAACTTGGGTATGCCAGGGTGGTTGGAGATTTTCCTAGTATAGTCCATTTAAATTATCGTGGCCATTTGGGTGGACAAACGGGTGAAACGGCGCGAACGAGACATTTTCGGGCCAAATTGGTGTGCTATAGCCTACTATTTTGGGGGTGACCCCAGGGTTCGGGCGTGTTGTGGGCCAATAATCGGCCGAGGCTTGTCAAGGAGGTTGGTGATCATCCTAGTGTGGTCCGTTTAAATTTTTGTAGCCATTTGGGTGGATAAATGAGTGAAAAATGGCGTAAACGAGGTATTTTCGAGCCAAGTCGGTGTGCTATAACCCACGATTTCGGGGGTGGGCTTAGGGTCCGGGCATGCTATTAGCTGAAAATTGATTGGGGCATGCCAGGGAGGTTGGGGATCATCCCAGTATGGTTCGTTTAAATTTTTGTGGCCATTTGGTTGGAAAAATGAGCGAAACAGCTCGAACGTGTCATTTTTGGGCCAAATTGGTGTGCTTTAGCCAACGGTTTTGGGGGTGGGTCTGAGGTCCGGGCGAGCTGTGGGCCAAAAATTGACCAGGGCTTGTCAGGGAGGTTGGGGATCATCCCAATGTGGTCTTTTTAGATTTTTGTGGCCATTTGGGTGGAGAAATGGGCGAAACAGTGCAAACGAGGTATTTTCGAGCTAAATCGGTGTGCTATAGCCCCCAGTTTCAAGGGTAGGCATCGGATTCGGGCGTTCTGTGGGCTGAAAATTGATCAGGGCATTCCAGGCAGTTGGGTATCATCCCAGTATTGTCCGTTTAAATATTGTGGCCATTTGGGTGGACAAACGGGAGAAACGGCGCAAACGGGGCATTTTTGGGTTAAATCTGTTATAGCCCACAGTTTTGGGGATGGGCCCGGGGTCCGAGCGTGCTGTGGGCTAAAAATCCACCAGGGTGTGCCAGGGAGGTTGGGGATCATTCCAGTGTGGTCGGTTTAAATTTTCGTGTCCATTAGGGTAGACAAACGGGCGAAACAGCACGAACGGGGCATTTTCGAGCCAAATCGGTGTGCTATAGCCCACGATTTCGGGGGTGGGCTCAGGATCCGGGCATTCTGTGGGTCAAATATTGATCGGGGTATGCCAGGGAGGTTGGGATCATCCCAGTGTGGTTCGTTTAAATTTTTATGGCCATTTGGATGGATAAACGGGCGAAACGGCTCGAACGAGGCATTGTTTTGCCAAATTGGTATGCCATAGCCTATGGATTTGGGATGGGCTCGAGTTCCAGGAGTGCTGTGGGCTGAAAATTTATCGAGGCATGCCAGGGAGGTTGGGATCGTTCCAGTGTGGTTCGTTTTAATTTTTGTGGCCATTTGGGTTGACAAACGGGGAAAACAGCGAGAACGGGGCATTTTCTAGTCAAATCGATGTGCTATAGCCCACGGTTTCAGAGGTGAAGCAACGTTTTGAGCGTGTTGTGGGCCGACAATCTACCGGTGTATGCCAGGGAGGTAGGGGATCATCCTAGTGTGGTCCGTTAAATTTTTGTGGCCATTTGGGTGGACAAACGGGTAAAACCGCACGAATGGGGAATTTTTGGGCCAAATCGGTGTGCTTTATGCCACGATTTTGGGTGTGAGTTTGGGCGCGCTATAGGCAAAAAATTGATTGGGTCATGCTAAGGAGGTTGGGGATCCTTCCAGGTTGGTCCGTTTTAATTTGCATGGCCATTTGGGTGGATAAATAGGCAAAACAGCGCGAACGGGACATTTTTGGGTTAAATTGGTGTGCTATAGCCTACGATTTCTGGGGTGGGCCTGGGGTTCGGGCCTGCTGTGGGCCAAAAATCAATCAGGGCATGCCAGGGAGGTTGAAGATCATTCTAGTGTGGTCCGTTTAAATTTTTGTGGCCATTTGGGTGGACAAATGATGCAAACGAGGCATTTTTGGGCCAAATTGGTGTGCTAGACCCTGGTTTTGGGGGTGGCCCAAGGACCAAGCGTACTGTGGGCAAAAAAGTAACGGGGGCATGCCAGGGAGGTTGGGGATCATTCCAGTATGGTCTGTTTAAATTTTTATGGCCATTTGGGTGGAAAAACAGGCAAAACAGTGCGATTGGGCATTTTCGGGCCAAATAGGTGTGCTATTTCCCACGGTTTCAGGTGTAGGCACACGGTTTGGGCGTTTTGGGGGCAAAAAATATATCGGGGCATTCCATAGGGGTTAAGGATTGTCCTAGTGTAGTCTGTTTAAATTTTTGTCACCATTTGGATGGAAAAACGGGCAAAACGACGTGGATGGGGCATTTTTGGGCCAAATCAATATGCTATTACCCACAATTTTGGGGGTGGGCCTGGTGTTCGGGAGTGCTGTGGGCCAAAAATTGACCGGGGCATGCCAGAAACATTGGGGATCATTCTAGTCTGGTCCAATTAAACTTTCGTGGCCATTTGGAGGGACAAATGGGTGAAACGACGCGAATGGGGCATTTTTGGGCAAAATTGGTGTGCTATATTGCCCATCGTTTTGGGGGTAGGCCCGGGGTCCCGGCGTGCTGTCGGTCAAAAATCGACCGAAGCATGCTAGGGAGGTTGAAGATCATCCTAGTGTGGTCCAATTAAATTTTTGTGGCCATTTGGGTGGACAAATGTGAGAAACGACGTGAACGGGACATTTTTGGGCCAAATCGGTGTGCTATATCCCCTGGTTTTGGAGGTAGGCCTGGGGTCCAGGCCTGTTGTGGGGCAAAAATTGATCGGGTCGTGTCAGGGATTTTGGGGATCATCCTAGTGTTGTTCGTTTAAATTTTTGTGTCCAAATGGGTGGACAAACGAGGTAAAAGGCGCGAACGGGGCATTTTTGGGCCAAATCGGTGTGCTATAGCCCACAGTTTTAGGGTGAGCTCGGGGTTCGGGCGTGCTGTGGGCCTAAAATTGATCGAGGCATGCCAGAGAGATTGGGGGTCATCCCAGTGTGGTCCGTTGAAATTTTTGAGGCCATTTTGTTAGACAAACGGGCGAAACAGTGCAAACGAGGTATTTTCGGGCTAAATTGGTGTGCTATAGCCCACGGTTTTGGGGGTAGGCACAGGATCCGGTTGTTGTGTGGGCTATAAATTGATCGGGGCATGCCAGGGAGGTTGGGGATCGTCCTAGTGTGGTCTGTTTAAATTTTTGTGGCCATTAGAATGGACAAACGGGTGAAATGGCGCAAACGGGGCATTTTTGGGCTAAATTAGTGTGCTATATATAGCCCACGATTTCGGGGGTGGGTCGGTGTCCGGGTGTACTGTAGGCAAAAAATTGATTGGGCCATACCAGGGATATTGGAAATCATCCCAGTGTGGTTTGTTTACATTTTCGTGGCCATTTCGGTGGATATACGGGTGAAACGGCGCGAACGGGGCATTTTTGAGCTAAATT
>NW_025867826.1:0-3350 GCF_002878395.1 Capsicum annuum
TTTGACCTAAGGGGGAGATGGTTAGTGAAGAATCAAACCGAGTTTTGAGAATTAGATTGTGATACATGTCAATAATGAGTTATGATGAGATAGTGATCCCTTCTTACTCTAGAGTATTCCTTGGATTTCAATTATTACAACACCAAATCCATCACTTGCTTGACAAATCCATGCCATAGGACTATTCTTATACCTATCATGTGTGCTCAAGCCCATTCTTAGCTTTTAACAAGCATGTAACAGCTTCACTCTGTGATTCGAGTTATCTCTTATGAATCTGTGAACTCCAGTCTTAAGTTGAATAGCTCATGATAAGTCTAAACTCATGTTTCAAAGTATGACCAGTTTTTAAACTCATGATACTAGTGAAGTTTGCATTATATCAAGCATGTCCTCATCTTAGATTTCTTTAATGAATCCATGCCTTTTATATTTTATTCCTCAGGACAAAGATAAGTGTTAATGTTATGTATTATAGTTTTCATGCTTCTGGTTCATATGTGTTAGCCCTTCGGTGACCTCTTCCTATGTTAAGATAGTGGTGATGATAGTAGATAAGCAATGGTTTAGATTTGAGAGGGTTGATGACCCTCATTAAGAAAGATTATTTATACTTTTCTATCTAAGGCTAAAGTGTGAAGTAAGATTGACGCCAAGTCTTTGATACATGTCATGGTTAGTTAGAAATTGTGTGTATGTTTTAAGAATAGTGCAAGAAAATTGTTGTTGATAAAGGTTTAGAGAATATGCGAAGTATGCCTTTAGGGGTATTTTCCTTAAAGTTATATGTGATTTTTAATGATAGGCTTGAATGTCATGTTGGTGTAAGATGATGAATGCAATATGCACTAGTGAATCCATATCAAGAGTTTTAAATTAGTCATTGAAGTGGTAAGGCATGTTATGCTTAGGGTGTGATCTCTAAGAAGATATAGAATATTGAACCTTGTGGTTTAGACTAGTATTGTGGTTTGGCATGTTGTTTCTTGTGATTTAGTGCTAGGCTTGATCATGGTGAGAGAACTTAGTAAAAAGATTTCTCAGTGCCAATATGAGAATTATAAGTTGAATCAAATAATTATGGTATTTAAGGGCAATAGTATAGTTGAGAGAGCATTTGAGAAGTGATGCTAAGCTTGAAAGTAAAAAGTTGTGTTGCCTGCGGCCTAGCAATCCTATCCTAGTTTATGAGTTATATAATTATACTTCATGCTATAGAGTTATATCAATGTTGTAATTCCTTAGTCAAATGTCTTGTTCAGAGCATGCCCAAAATTCTTTGCTCCCTAATGTAAATAGAATTTCGTAGAAAAGTGCTGAAGAAATACTCCGTTTGAGTATGGGCAGTCAGTATAATCCAGTCCATATAGCCTGTAATATAGTTTAGCAAGCAAGGAGATAAGATCCTATAGATTCTTAATTTTCCAGTTAGTCTTACTATCCGCAGTCTTATACGTATGTACATTCCAAGAGACAATGTGTTTGTGTCCAATTAAATTATGAATTTAGCTCAGTTCATGCATTAGTTTTAGTTTCAAATATTAAGTCATGATTCAGTTCGTAAGTATCCTGTGTAGTATCACAGTCTCTTCCTAGTATTTTCATCAAATTATTATCATTCGGGGATGAACGATCCCAAGAGGGGGATGTTGTAATACCCCGAGTTTTTATGTCATAAATCTCTCATCCTTTCTCATGAGATTAGATCCAGTGCAAAGTAATAGTTACTCATAAGTTGACACTCTCGTTTCTATCTTAGCCATATAGTTATTTTTCTTGAGGATTCATGCACTTGCAGACCAGTTCAGTAGCTCATTAATCTTGAGATCCAGTTATTCAGTTCTATCAGTTACACATGATAGCTTGAAGACTAAGATTCCTCTGTGTTTCAGGTTAATTATCCACATTCGAGAACGAATGTTCCTAAGGGGGAGATAATGTAATACCCCGTATTTTCGTGCTAGAATTCTAACCGTCATTCCTGCGCGTCTAAGCTCTAATTCAAGTGATTCTCACATGAATACAAGTTGCATGATCACCATCCTTGTCTATGGAGTAGTTTAGAGGTGAAAAATATTCATAGCAATGACCTAGAACAAAGTTGAGCTAAGACCAATTGATTCATCCAAAGTTTGACATTTGATTCTACAAAGGTCAACTTCAAACGTGTATATATCTTAATATACGTGGAATTTTTTATCACAAGACCTATCAAATTGTAGATAATTGAATTAGCTTTCCAACGATACCAATTTTGCAAAAATCCGATACCTTAGCGAAGAGTTATGCCTATTTTTGTGAGAGGCAGTAAGGGTGTTTGATGGGCAATGCGCCGCCCAATCAAATGTGTATGATTGGGAGTGCGAGGCATACTTAAATGTCTACCATAAGGTGTACAACGTACACCTTAAGGTCTTCCATGGATTGTGCACTGCATACCTCACTTTCAACTACCAAAATCACCCCTATATATGTCTATAACACAGGATTAAACTCCCATAACACCAAAATAAGTTTACTTTCTCTCAAAATCACCAAGAATATTCATTAGGGTTTCAACCTAAAAATTCAAATATCTCAAGATTCAACCATGAGTTTTCAATAATTCTTTGAGATTCGGAATCCCCATTCCGAGGGCTACAAGAAACACTCATTATTTTCACGGATAGAGTCCCAAGGTCAAGAGTTCATTCAAAGTTTCAAGTTTAAGGCATGTGAGATTTTTCAACAAGAACACCCTTTCGTTCTTGTGCCCAAAATTTATATTATTTCACAAAAATATATGATTTTACATGCTTTGATAAGAATTTGAGATAGAAACTGTTATCCTACATTCTTGTTCAAAAGACTATTATATTTTTATGATATCTTGAAGATAAATTCCTTGAGTTTTGATGTTAATATCATCTTTGAAGTTGAATCTCCAGATTTTCATATGAATTATACATGTTTGCTACATAAAGTGTGAATCTTGAAATATTTTGCTCAAGTATTGATATATGGGTTTTGAATCCGATTTGAGAATTATGATTTTTCTGAAAGTAATGTGTTATGCACACCTTGAGATTTGAATGATTTAACCTTTTGGTCTTGAAAGAGTTATTTTTGAACTCGAATGAGAAAAGAAATTCACATTTTGATTTATTATGAAAAAAGGGTAGCATGATAGCTCCCGTTGTGAATTGCTGAATTATTTTGTGGTGGATTTTCATTGAAAAGATCTGAGCTAAGTTCGAGAGTAGTCTTTAGCACCGAGTAGGAGGTATAGCTCTGTTGGTACTTTCCTAGAACTACGTGCCCTCCGTAGGAGCCGGAATTGAGGCTGATTATATAGTGATCACTAGTTTTTG
>NW_025867827.1:0-2507 GCF_002878395.1 Capsicum annuum
TGTCGATGAGTATATGGATATTCAAGCATAACTATTGGAAAATATCATAAATATTTAGGCATATGTTGTAAAATTTAGGTCATCTGTGGAAATTATTAAACAGGTCTTCCCACTGTTGCAACAGATTAGACCTAGATTATTAGATTATTCATAGAAATTATCAAACAGGTCTTCCCAATGTTGCAACAGATTAGACTTAGATTATTATATTATTCAAACAGGTCTTCCCACTGTTGCAACAGATTGACAATCTAATCTGTTACATTATAAAAAACTTAACTTTCATCAGAAAAAAAATTATTGCCACTACATGTACATGTAATAAAGTGAAGGGTGACTTGAAATTAAAAATTTCTATTTTACAGGCTCTTCTATAGACACAGGCTTCAAGCGTCCAGTTAGTACCCCATAAGCCCAGACCTTTTGTAGGTTTGCCACAGCGTTGTCGCACAGAGAAGTCGTTGGCTCAGCCATTTCTGTGCTGGTCAGAAAACATTCGATGTGTTCAAGAGTGTGCGAGTCGCTCGCTTTAGCGGCATCATCTTTTGGAAGGATCATTCCCTGTTTTGACCTTCAAAATCCCATGATTTCTTCATCAACACTTTCTTTAGCAAATGATTCATCAGTTTACTCTCCCTCAACAAGATGGGCAACAACACCATCAGTGGATCCACAAGGAGAAAAAGATTAAAATCGTCAATGAGAAGTATGTTGGAGTCATAAATATTGATCTTTCCCTGCTCGAGTAGTATCTCAACAGCCTGATAATGCATGTCGTTCATGCTAATGACTGCAAGAATCCTTTTTGCCTCGGTCCAGCTTTTGCCATTTGGATTTGTCCTGTCCCCTCTAAAATATCTTAACCAACATAGGAACTAGGAAATCAAGTCTTACGCCAAGGGCTGGAGCCTCTCCATTGAGTTGATTGTACCTATCCTTGAGCTTCTTGCAGAAGCTGAGGTCCATTATCCTATTGGCAGCGTCATAAGCTTCCGGTTATGTTAATTGCCTTTTCCTCATGAGGTAGAGAATTATGTCAACATGATGTGAGATAAGAAGTCAATTTTTAAATAGGTTAGTAATTGTAAAGATGCAACGGATGGTCCATCTGTTGCATAGGGTTCTCTGAATTAATAATCCAATGCAACTTATGCAACAGATGGATAATAAGTTGCAACAGAACCACAACTAGTTGCACCAGTATACCCAACTATTGAAACAGATGTGAAATCTGTTGCGTAGCTTCTTTTTCATAGGGTAGATTAAAAGGGCTAGGTTAGGAAAACTAAACTTTCCTTGTCCTCATACGGCATACGCATATCATTCATAGTCTGGAAGTCTTGGGGGGAAAAGGTAGGCCTGGGGTAATCTGGTGCACCTGGCTTGTCATTCTTGGCTTGTCACAGATCCCTCTTCTCTTCGGTGCCAAGTTCCGCGTATATGTCCACCTTCTTGACTAGCCCGTGAACTTCACAACTTTTAGGGAGGGAGGAATTGCAATTTCTTTTGATTTCCGAGCGGAGAGTACGTCTCTAATTGCTCTTTTCTTTCTCCTAACCAACATTGTAGGAGTGTGTAGCTCCCTCACCTTCTTGGATGGTATGACACACCTCTTGGATTTGAATTCCTCGATAGCTTTAGAGATACCTCTACTTTTTCAAAGTGTTTATCCTGTCTGTCCTTGCACTCATCGCATTCGCAATGAGAACACGAGGGTGAAGAGGGGTGAGAGGGACCTGTGTAAGGGCAAAAAAGGGTTTTTTCAAACATATTTATTCTTTGGTAACAGCATCAGCATGCTTGCCACCAACACCAATAACTTCACCAGAAGAAGCACCCAGATCTTCCTTAGTAAAAGGTTGGTCATGAATAGCCTCAACATTAGACTGACCTTGCCTAACTGCTCTTCTTATGGCTGTTGCTCCAGCCAATTCCTTCTTTATTAATTCCACCGTTGGGTCTGCAATAGTATCAACATGACCAAGAATAATATAAGAAGTCATCACCAACTCCTCCTCAGCAGACACGATCTATGGATGCACAACCTATATAAAAAAAGACAGATGCCTTTAAATCATATAATATAATAATTTTCATAGTTGGGCTACATTTAAAAAGAACCCATCTGTTGCATAGTTTGCAGTATATGGTTAAAATCTATTTGAGTCTGGTTCAGAGAAACAGAGCTCTGAAACAGAGCAACATATGGATAATCTGATGCAAAATATCAATCATCTGTTGCAACAGCTACTCAAGACGGGTAATCTGCTATGCAACAGATAATCTGTACGTCGCAACAGATGAATGATATGTTATCAGATTAAACATCTGTTGCATAATTTGTAGAAGATGGTTAATCTTTTAGGAGTAGGGTTCAGAGAACCAAAGCCACAGTAATCTAATACAAGATACACCCCGTCGCCACAGATGTCCCATCTGGTGTATTAGATATAACATCTCATGCACCAGATATAACATCTGTTCAATATCTTTCTTATCTTTGAGTA
>NW_025867828.1:0-3234 GCF_002878395.1 Capsicum annuum
CGAAAGAAAGTCATCTGTTGGGAGAAGTTTAAAAGCCTTGTTGGCAGTATCATTTTTTTATGTATTTTGTTTGTTTCTTTGTTATTGATGTTGTTATTGATATTGTTGGTAGGGCTGGCATTGTTGAAACTTGTGGTGTGGTGTTGTTGGTGGGTTTGGCATTGTTGGAACTTGTGGTGTGGTGTGGTTTAGACGGTGGGTGCGTCTTAGCTTAAAAATAGTAGAGTCCGAACAATCAACACAAGGAGTAAGGGAGAAAAAAATAAAAAGTTTAAAGTGAATAAGAAGAGAAGAGTTGGTTACCAAAATTTTAAAAAATATGTGCTGAGTGGAAATTGAACTCAAGACCAAAAGAAAGAAATAGTCTTAAGCACCCATAAACAACAATTAGGCTAACCAAACAACTCTTACTATGGGTGCTCACTGATTAGATTATATACATTTTTTTTCTTTATTTCCACATACATATATAAAGTTCGATACAAGTTCAGTCTGTGCTCGCGCACCCGGAGGACTCCATGTGGGTCCATCCCTTGTTGTTGATGGTGTTGGAACATAGGATGTATGCTCCTTTGTAGTTGATGATGTTGTTGGAACAAATGTTGTTGTTTTCTTTGTTGTTGATGTTTTTTATTTGTTGTTTGTAGTTTATGCTGTTGTTGATGTTGCAACAGATGGAGTAACTGATGGAACAAATCAAACCACCAGCAAGGCTGCTATGTATTCCAACAGACTCGATATCTGTTGCATCAGACTCCATATCTGACGCAACAGACTCCATATCTGACACAAACTATCCGGGATTCATGTGTTGTGTGTGGTGTTACTTAAAATAAAACTGGTGACTTTATTAATATGTAAATTAAAAAAAATGGATCTAAATACAACATTTTATCTTTTTGTTGTATTTCCAAAAGAAACAGATTTGTAATCTGTTGCAAAATATATTCTACCTATCAGATAACTTACAACATATGAACAATCTGTTGCAACAGATGTATTTATTAGTTTGCTTTTCCATCAGCTATGGCGTCTGTTGCAACTTGCTAATCATCTGTTTATTCAATTTCATCGAGAGCAATAGGTTTTTCTAAACACTTCTTGGCCAAACTCAATTTTTGCTCTTGGACTGCTTCTCTTTTTTTCTTTGCATTTGGCCAAGAAGTGTTTAGAAAAATCGATTGCTCTCGATGAAATTGAATAAACAGATGTCTAGCAAGTTGCAACAGACGCCACAGCTAAAGGAAAAGAAAACTGATATATCCATCTATTGCAACAGATTGCTCATATGTTGTAAGTTATCTGACAGGTGGAATATATTTTGCAACAGATTACCAATCTTTATCTTTCGGAAATACAACAAAAAGATAAAATGTTGTATTTAGATCCATTTTTTTTCTAATTTACTTATTAATAAAGTCACCAGTATTATTTAAGTAACACACACAACACATAAATCCCGGATAGTTTCAGTAATATTGCATTAAATCCCGGATAGTTGTTTGCTAATTACATTTTATCTTGGAATTTCGAATTGTGATACATATAGGATATGTATCACTAGTAAATATGAATCTGGAATTTTATGTAATTTTTTAAAACATTAAGGGATATTGTGTAATATGGTGTCTTAAATATGAGATTTGTGTAATTTTTCCTTTTAAGGGATATGAACAGTCGTGGCTTTTTATTTGACTAAAGTTCAGTCCCTTCTAATTCTCAATCATTTTATAAATAGGTCCCTCTGGCCTCCTCACTCACTCTCACTCACTCTTGTTCATTCTACTATACTTACAATACTAATATGTCAGATCCAGATTCGTACAAGAAGGTTCATATCGAGTCCTTGCAGGAATTTCAAAGGCAGTTTGATGAGCTCCAGAGGGATTTGACCGACTTCCGAGCAAGGCTGAGGAGGGCCCTGTTACTGCCGGATGAAAATTGTCAGGTTGATAAATAATAATAGTGATAATAATAATAATAATTAGGTTATGTTTTTTCTTTCTTTTACCGTATGTATTTTCCTTTTTTGGTTTACCTATAAGGGATTCAAAAAAATCCATGTATATGTTTGGTTTGGTTTGGTCGATTTTGAATTTTTAATTCTTATTCAATATTTAATTATCATTCTATTTATTCCCTATTCAAAACATGTCGGCAGTTGGAGTTAAGGATGCGGTCATAATGAGAAATTCTCCTAAAAATGGTTTGTTAATAAATAATAAGGAACTAAATGATATTATAATCGTAAAAGAAAGATTATTTAATTTAAAAAAAGTCAAAACATTGGATTAATTTAATTAAGATATATATATGATGATATGATTTTTAAGAAAAAAGTTAATGAATAGTCGTGACTGTGACTTTTGTCTAAACACATTCAACAAACAAACAAAAACAAAAAATGCTTCTGATGCATCAAATTCCTCATCTGTTGCGACTTATGAATCAGTTAGAAGAAATCAAAAAAGCTCGTTAAACAAATGGTCGATTGATAGCAACAGATGGTATATCTGTTGAAACAGATGGGTTATCTGATGCAACAGATATACAATCTGTTGCCATAACTCAATTAATAAAAATGGTTATTAAAGAAATAGAAAGATTAAGTCACTACCAGCTTGATTTAATTAAGTCATTTCTTTTCACAGAAAAGAATAAGGAAATAAATGATAAACACAATTTAAACCGTAAAAAACTCACCAAAAATATTCTTATTTTTAAATCTTCTTTATTAATTTATATAATTAAAAACTCAGAAAATTTGAATGTCATGGAGATAATTTTTTTTAAAAGATATATATTATATGTTGCAACAGATATATTATCTGATGCAACAGTTGAACTATTTGTTGCAACTGATGATCTATCTATTGTAATAGATGATTTATCTGATGCAACAGATATATAATCTGTTGTGCAACTCAGTGTAAAAAATAAACGATTGCTGGAAAGAACTAATTATTTTAATAATTATAAAGCTAAGTTTCAAGCTGAAAAGTCATGACCTATTATAATATTGGTTAATTTAATTAAGTCATAACTTTTTACAGTAATCAAGGATGTCATTAATGAATGGAGGTGAACAGTTGTGCCTTTAAATCTGCTTTATTAATTTATATAATTAAAAAGTTAGAAAATTTGGATGTCATGAAGATAATATATTTTTTTTAAAAAATATATATTATATGTTGCAACAGATATATTATCTGATGCAACAGGTTATCTATTTGT
>NW_025867829.1:0-3132 GCF_002878395.1 Capsicum annuum
AAACAAATTTTGATGAGTTCTTTCAAAAGGCAAACAATCTTCAATGGCAAATCAATGACATCCAATCTTCAAAAGACAAATAAATTTTGATGTTGGTGTAATTTTCAATTTGGGGCAAATCAATAATGAGTTCCTTTTTTGATGCAAGACAAATGGATTTTTAACCCAGTTGATTTTTAATCCAAGAACTCATCAATGACATCAAAGAACTCATCAAGAATCTTCAACCTACTTGATTTGGTGTTGATTTTTTAATTTCTTGAAATTCAAGAAATGTGTGTTGCGTGTGTGTATGAGTTGTTGTTTTTCAAGTCCACTGAAGTGCATTTGTGTGTATTTTTCGTCCCTTATGTGTGTGTAAATTTGTGTATGTATCGAGTCAGCTGTGTGTTTTCTGTCAATGAAAAAATGATAAGTGATGTGCGATGTTGAGATTGAATGTTTGTGTGTTGTTTGATCTTTGTTGTTGGTGAATAATTGCTCATGTTGGTTTGTTGTCGATTCTTTGGTTATGAACTGTGTGATGAAGTCGAAAATAATAAACAACATCGAATTTGAAAATTTTCGACAACCTTGAAGTGAAAAATAATGATCATATCAATTATTAAATTTCTGACGATCTTAAATCCGGAAACAACGAACAATACCAATTTCAAAATTTTCAATGACCTTGAAGACGGAAACAATGAACAGCATCGAATTTAAAATTTTTGATGACCTTAAAGTCGGAAATAATATAGAATTTTAAAATTTTCGATGACCTTGAAGTCGAAAATATTGGACAATACCCATTTTAAAATTTACGACAACCTTGAAGTCGGAAATAATGGACAATATCGATTTTAAAATTTTTGATGATCTTGAAGTCGGACATAATAAACAACATCGAATTTAAAATTTTCAACAACCTTAAAGTGGGAAACAATGAACAATATCAATTTTTAAATTTTCGACTATCTTAAATCCGGAAACAATGAAGAATACCAATTTTAAAATTTTCTACGACCTTGAAGTCGGAAACAATGAATAATACCGAATTTAAAATTTTTAATTACCTTAAAGTTGGAAACAATAGAGAATTTTGAAATTTTCAGCAACCTTCAAGTCAGAAACAATGGACAATACCCATTTTAAAATTTACGACGACTTTGAAGTCGTAAATAATGAACAATATCGATTTTAAAATTTTCGACAATCTTGAAGTTGGAAACAATGAACAATTCCCATTTTGCATTTTTTGCCTAATTTGAAGTCGAAATCAATCGATTTTGTGCTTGGAGATGAGGAAAATGATAAATCAATTTTCTATGCCATTGATGAGTTCTTGGATGCCATTGTGTGTAAGAAGAAGAATAAAGAAAGAAAATAAAAAGAAAAAGAATAATTAAAAATCAATAAAGAAAATAAAAAAATATTAAAAAAAATCGTCTCACTTTCTTTAAAGAGAGTAAAACACACTTTCTTACCATGTCAGCATTGAAGGGTGTAAATATTCCACTTTAAAATAGTTCAGGAGGGTCATAGGACCCCTACAAAGTAAAAGTGTGTAGTTGAAATTTGGGGTTAAGGTTGGGGGGCTTTTGGCCATTTTCTCTTTATTGATATGTTAAAAATAAAAATCGATTTTTGAAATAACAAACAAGCAACGTGAAGGGATCCTAAATATTTTGGTTGCGCAAAAGTAACATCAAAAGAATTATAATTAAGTTAAATTGTTTAAATTGAATGTGAAATCAGTTGGACATAATAGCTCCTTCCGAGCTGAATTGAAACATGTGTATGTGAATTTGAAGGAGAGAAGATAAAAGAGAAGTTTAAAGAATATTTAAGAGATTTAAAATATGGATAATTGAGGAGCCTATCAGTGGTATGAATGTTTTATCAAGCTCGATGTGGTTTACCGACTTATAATGAAGGTTAGAAAATCAAAAGCTTCATACCTAATTTATTGAAACAAAAATTAAGGGAGATTTTTTATTATTATTAAAGGTTAGACTTCTCTGTCCAACAATACTTTTTCGATATATTAAAAATAGATATTCAATAATACTTGTTTAGTTTAAAAAATTAATAGAAAATTTAAAATTTTCTATCTATTTTACCCTTACTATTAAATATTATTCGTCACTCAATGCATTTTTCAATGTATTAAATTTTTTATATTCAAATGTGATATAGTAAAATTATTTTTATTATCTATTATTTCTTAATATGTGTGTTAAGTCAATAATGAACAAGTACTTTTGAATAAAGAGTGTAAAAATAAAATAATTTTAAAAATAAGTGACGTAAAAATGAATGGATGGGAGACTTTTTTTTTATCTACTTTCAATGTTTTTGTCTTGACATTTATCTTTTTTTTTTTTTCACTAAATACGACGATAAAGGACATGCAATTTACACTTTTAAAGAAACACATATTTTTTCCGTTTTCAAGTACTAGTCAAACTTTAACTAAAGAGTAATTTGACTAAATTATCTTTATTTATTATTTATTTCACTTTAATAAAGTGTTTGTCTCTTTTGACCTATATTAATATCTCTCCATATTTATGATGAAGGACAAAAGTAGAAACGAACTAATGATATTTTAGTTTTCTAAAATGTCAAGTATTTCAAAATTAATTAGGAGTGTAATTTGACGGATATACTTCTTATTAATCTTGCCTATTTATGTGTCTACTAATTTTAAAATAATTAATGTTAAGGGCAAACTTAAAAAAAAAAATTAATTCTTTCTTGATTTTTAAATTGACCAGTATTTAGAGACAACTATTTTCAGTATACAAGACAACTAAAAAACGAAAAACGTATTGTTAATCATCTATTTTTAGTAAAGAAGACAGTATCTATGAACGGAAGGAGTGTTAAACAACATGAAGGTCGTTAGTAAAATGAAGGTACTCGAAAACTGTGATATTTAGTGACAAAGAGGTAATAATTCTTTTTTATTCGTATTATCTTTTGCATTATATTTTAAAAGTGTACGTTGCAGTTAATCATATAACGAACACATAACAATTTATTTTTCATGCGTTTATTATTATTAACGTTATATACACGTGCAACGAACGTATACTAAACTAATAGTAATCAAAATCGGTAACTGATTAACACAATAATCATACTCGC
>NW_025867830.1:0-1003 GCF_002878395.1 Capsicum annuum
AAGAATAGATAGAAAGGTTTGCATAGTGTTGCTCAAGTCAAAAAAAAATGAGAAGATTTTATGTTGTGTGGGGCTGCTTAATATTTAGTAAGTTGAAAGTGATCTCAATTTCCCATCAACTTGAAAGAGAAAGAGCAAACTTGAAAGAGAAAGAGCAATCATTCATTTTTTTTTCATCATTTGACTTCATCCTCTTCCCACTTCTCTTACTGTTTATTCTTCACAACATTATTTTTTCTCTGCTAGCACTTCTACAAATTCCTGTATTTTTTTGTTCCACTTTATTATAGCTTCCACTTGATGTTTCATTAGTGATCTTTTTCAGCTCAGTGACTGGTATGTTTATTCTGAATTAGCAACTCTGAATATATATACATGTTGATTGATGTTTCTTTGTCTATCGGAAACCACCTGTCTATCCCACAACGGTAGGGTAAGGTCTGCCCATATCCCACCCTCCCTAGACCCCACTTGTGGAACTATATGTTGACTGGTATGTTGTTTGTTGATTGTTGTTTTTGTTGTTTTCTCTGTTGCTGTTTCTGATGTGTTTGGATATTTTTTAACTCATATATTATTAGTTGCTTGCTGTTTTGGGTTATTAAGAAGTATGGCCATCCTTTGGATTGTAATCTCTTATAATCACTTGAGCTTTTCGATGAAGCTTTTGCGTTCTGCTTAAGAAATGTTTTTGAAGAAACCATCTCTCTCTCTCTCTCTCTCTATATATATATATATATATATGTATATATATATATATGGTTTTGGTTTGATTTTAGAGAGCCAATTGATCTGTGAAAAAAGTTTTGAAAACAATTTCAGAGAACATTTGCTTTAGGTACTTTTTACTTGGTATGTTTCCCACTCGTGGGATTATTCTGGTATGTTGTTTTTCTTGTTGTGTTTGTTTTGGATATTTTAGGTATTTTTTTCTAACACCCGAGTTCATTTTGTTATTATTCTCAGAAAAGCATTTTTGATTTAGTTTCCTACAATCGAATCT
>NW_025867831.1:0-1023 GCF_002878395.1 Capsicum annuum
CAATGTTGTGGCGGATGCACTAAGTAAAGGGTCCATGGGTAGTGTTTCGTATGTGGTAGAAGGTAAGAAAGAGTTAGCTCATGATGTACATCGTTTGGCTAGATTGGGGGTTAGGTTGTTTGACTCTGTTAAAGGTAGTATAGGGGTTCAGAGTAGTTCCGAATCCTCCTTGGTTTTGGAAGTGAAGGAAAAGCAATACTTAGATGCTAGTTTGGTCAGACTAAAGGAGTCATTCAAGGACCAAAAAGTAGAGGTTTTCTCCCAAGGGGCAGATGCTGTGTTGAGATTGCAGGGTAGATTGTGTGTCCCGAATATTGATGATCTGAGATAGAGAATTATGGTTGAAGCGCATGGGGTGCGATATTTTATTCATCCTGGTGCCACCAAAATGTACCGAGACTTGTAGGAGATCTATTAGTGGAGTGGCATGAAGAAAGATATAGCAGCGTTTGTAGCTAAGTGTACAACATGCCAACAGGTTAAGGTTGAACACCAAAGACCTGGTGGTATGATGCAAGAGTTTAGTATTCCCACCTGGAAGTGGGAAGAGATAAATATGGACTTCGTGATTGGTTTTCCTCCTTCCCGACGCCATCATGATTCCATTTGCGTTGTGGTTGATAGGTTGACTAAGTCTGCTCATTTCTTGCTTGTTCATACTTCATATACTGCTGAGGATTACGCTAAATTGTATATCCGAGAGCTAGTCAGACTGTATGGAGTTCCCTTGTCTATCATTTCGGATAGGGGTACTCAGTTTACTTCGCAATTTTGGAAAGCTTTTCAGAAGGTTCTTGGTACCCAAGTACTTTTGAGTTCTGCTTTTCATCCGCAGACCGATGGTCAAGTTGAGCGAACCATCCAGACCTTAGAGGATATGTTGAGAGCATGTGCACTTCAGTTTAAGGGAAGTTGGGATGATCACTTACCGTTGATAGAGTTTGCTTACAATAACAGTTTCCACTCTAGTATTGGTATGGCTCCGTTTGAATCCTTATATGAGAGGAAGTGTAGATCACCCAT
>NW_025867832.1:0-1855 GCF_002878395.1 Capsicum annuum
CAGATTTATCTCTGATTTCAGCCCTGAACCCTGGAGCTATCTCTTGTTCAATTTGAGCTTAAGTTGTACAATGAGATGAAAAGTTCACAAAAGTTTATTTGTTTGAAATGGCAGACAAATATTTGACAGAGAAGTTACATGATATATCTAGCAACAGATTGGGAAAATACAAGCGCTCTACATCTTTTAATTCAAGAAGAGTTGTTCTCCTTTTCTCATTCCTGTAAGTTTAATCCCTGAAACTGTTCTTTTCATGTTATGCTTCTTTCTTTTTTTGGTGCTAAAATGCATTACAATTGTTTCCAATATTATATTCATTTCTCGTAATCTGTTAAGTCGATGCAGTTTGTGGATGTAAATCATATAGATTTAACAACTACTCCAGTAAATAGATGATGATAATGAGTTGTCCTGTGCATACGTCTACATGAATGAATATGGAACAAGTATTGCACAACCAACCGTAGTCCTTAGTTATTGAGGGAAGAAATGTTTTCACCAAGCTAATGGTTTTGAAAACTATGGATTTGTATTGCTTGTCATCCCTTGATTTTGAGTATTGTAGGATATAACTGTCTGCATATGGTAGACTGTAACATGGTTTCTCAATGAACAAATGGAAAATATTTATTTGGATATGTGATTGATGTTGTTGTTTATTACAAAGAGGTAAGTTTACTTTTATTTTGGGATTTGGCAGGAGGGATGGGTGTTAGTTGGTCATTAGATCTTGAGTTATGGTGTTTAGACAGTTTAATATCCCCGGGGGGAAGAGATTATTTGTTCTTCAGTTGAGAAGAGGCAACATACTGTTTTTTTCTAACCATGAAATAATAGCCTATTCCAAAGAAGAAGGAATGATCATTAATCAATAGGTTTCTAATTACATGGATTTCTTCTTCAGAACCTAACTAATCAGAGTTGAATGCAGATGTTAAGATGTCATCTACTACACCAAGTGTTCTCTTTTGTTAATCCTGACAGTCATAAGTTGTTGATAGGCTAATCTCTGGAGAAGATTCTACTTGGGAAAAAGCTGAGAAAATGCATTGATACATTTGTGATAGATAATATGGATTAGAAAAAAGGATCAATCAATACAGACTAGGTGCTTATCACAGTGTCTGTTGAAGATTGATTGTAATGGTTAAAAATTCTTGAAGGAGAAATATAGATGATATCTCATGGATACAAACTAATAATCATCTGTGAGGATCAGGTAATTGGAAACTAGTCATGTGATTAGAAATGTTGATCTTTGTAATATAGCAACTTATCCATCCCAACACGATTGATTGTTTTACATTTTGGCTAATTTGCGACATCCTTTTTAAATTGAGTGTTGAGTATGTTGAAGATATTCATGCAACTTTTTAGTTACATGACCTCTTTTGCTCCATAGTATACTTATTTCTTCTGGCTTCAGTTGCTATTTCTTTAGTTATCACTTCTGTATAGCTAGCAATTGACTAAGGGCTCTTCCTTTTTCAGGTCATGCATGGGGACGATCATACTCATCAGTCTTACTCTAAGAGTTAGAATGAGTGGTGATTGGGCTGCTAATGTTTAGTATATCTCTCGTCTTCCTGTTGTGAAAAGTATACTTTTGAATGAGTATCTTTCTTGATTGTATTTTTTCTATAACATTCAATGAGTAGGAAACCTTCATCATTTGTACATAAAGTTAGCATTTTGTATACAAGCTGATCAATTTGATGGAGGCGAACTCTTGAGTCTAAAGGGTTCAGGGTGAGCAGAAGCAAGACAGAGTATGTGGAATGCAAGTTTAATGACGTGAGGCGGGAGAATGAGGTAGTAGTGAAGCTGGAAGCTCAGGAGGTATGTAAGAGGGACA
>NW_025867833.1:0-2102 GCF_002878395.1 Capsicum annuum
ATTTTTACTTTTTTTCATGTTCGAAATACGATAATCTTTCCATCGGTATATGATTCATCCAAATACGATAATCGGTTCAGAAGTTACGACTATTTCAAGTTCCCATTGTAAAACAACGCCATATTAGTTATTGGAAGCGGAGGCGGACCTGCGTACCAAGTATCCTCACCTCTTCTTAGCCAACTCAGATCAAGCTCAAGGTAACAGTTCTCCTTAAGCGTAATCAGTTTCATGTTCAGTGTTAATCAAAAATTTGGTGTGAGGTTTAACGCTCATGTTCGCATTCGAAATTTGGTATCTGGTGCCATTGCATATTATGTCGTGGACTCATGCATCGGTTCCGTTATGTAATTATGCATCAGACATGTATTCTGATTTTTAGAAACTTTGTTCTTCAAAACCCTAAGTCATGCATTCATCTAAAGAATGCATAATATTAGATAATAAATAAAATGTTGACTATTCCATGAGGAATTTTCAAGATTTTTAATTTTTTTCATGTTCGAAATACGATAATCTTTCCATCGGTATATGATTCATCCAAATACCATAATCACTTCAGAAGTTACGACTATTTCAAGTTACCATTGTAAAACAACGCCATATTAGTTAGTTGGAAGCGGAGGCGGACCTGCGTACCAAGTATCCTCACCTCTTCTATGCCAACTCAGATCAAGCTCAATCTAATAGTTCTCCTTAAGCGTAATCAGTTTCATGTTCACTATTAATCACAAATTTGATATGCGGTTTCATGCTCATGTTCCCTTTCTAAATTAGGTATCAGCTACCATTGCATATTACGTCATGGACTCATCTATCGTTTAAATTATGTAATTATACATTAGACATTCTTTCTCTTTGTGATAAACCTTTTTATTCATAACACTAAGTGATGCATTCATCTTAAGAATGCCTAATATTAGCTTCTAAATTGAATGATGACTATTCCACATGGAATTTTTAAGATTTTTATTATTTGTCATGTGAGAAATACGATAAACTTTCCATCGGTCTATGATTCATCTTAATACGATAATCGGGTCAGATTTTATGACTTTTTCATGTTCCATCATAAAACAGTGCCATATTTGTCAGTGGGAAGCGGAGACGGGCATGCATACCAAGTATCCTAACCTCTCCTTTGCCAACTCAGATCAAACTCAAGGTAAAAGTTCTCTATAAGGGTAATCAGTTTCATGTTCAGTGTTAATCACAAATTTGGTGTGCGGTTTCACACTCATGTTCCCATTCTAAATTTGGTATCAGGTACCATTGCATATTACGTCATTGACTCATGTATCGGTTCAGTTATGTAATTATGCATCAGACATGAATTCTCATTTTTAGAAACCTTGTTCTTCAGAACCATAAATCATTCATTCATCTTAAGAATGCGTAATATTAGATACTAAATTAAATGATGACTATTCCATGAGGAATTTTAAAGATTTTTACATTTTGTCATGTTGGAAATATGATAACTTTTCCATCGGTATATGATTTATCCAAATACGATAATCGGGTCAGAAGTTACGACTATTTCAAGTTCCCATCGTAAAACAGCGCCATATTAGTCAGTCAGAAGCGAAGGCGGACGTGCGTACCAAGTATCCTCACGTCTTCTTTGCCAACTCAGATCAAGCTCAAGGTAACAGTTCTCCTTAAGCGTAATCAGTTTCATGTTCAGTATTAATCACGAATTTGGTGTGCGTTTTCACGCTCATGTTCCCATTCTAAATTTGGTATTTGCTACCATTCCATATTACATCATGGACTCAGGTATCGTTTAAATTATGTAATTATGCGTTTGAAATTCTTTCTCATTGTGATAAACCTTTTTATTCAGAACACTAAGTCATGCATTCATCTCAAGAATGCCTAATATTGGCTTCTAAATTGATTGATGACCATTCCACGAGGAATTTTTAAGATTTTTATTGTTTGTCATGTGGGTAATACGATAACCTTTCCATCGGTATATGATTCATCCAAATACGATAATCGGGTCAAAAGTTATGACTATTTCAAGTTCCCATCGTAAAACAGCAGCATATTAGTCAGTGGGAAGCAGAGGTGGACCTGCGTACCAAGTATCTTCACCT
>NW_025867834.1:0-2108 GCF_002878395.1 Capsicum annuum
TTTGTCTTGAAAAAAAAATGCCATTGATAATATACGTATTAAATTTAGTGCAAAAAAGGTACAAATACACTTCTAAACTATGATAAATGGTACATACTTTATTGTACTTTGGGTATAGTTATACTCTTGCCGTTAATGATTTAGGTTATATATACCTCTGGTCCTAACAACGGGACACGTGTTAAGATCTTAGTTGTTGACCCTTTTATTTTATTTTATTTAGCATAAATAATTAAATTATCCCAAATCAAACCCCATCAATTGACCTACACCTGACTCAGTCCCATGAAATATTCACGAGACCCAAACAAAAAATCTCGCGTCCCTCTAATTTACCCTCTCTCTTCTCACTCTCTTTTCCTCAAAAAAATTCTAACGAAATTATCTTCAAATCGTGCTTTTAATTCCTCACAGCGTGACTAGAAATTCATGTATGTTTCATCTCCCTTTTGTTTACTCCTTTCTTGTTCTTAAAATTCGTTTCTTATTCTAAAAAAAATCATAATAGACTGGGTGTGATTTTGGGGTCCATCGAAATATCAAAGTTTTTAAAGAATTAATTTTTGGGATGGATATTAGGGGTTTGTTATTATTGTTGTTGCTGATTTAGTGATTTGTGCATTTATTTTTTGATTTTAGGCTGTTGTGATTTTTTTCTAGGTTTTTGGGATTTGTCGATTTTAGGGATTTGCCGTTTTATTCTAGGATTTTGCTTTTGTATTGGATTTTTGGAGACTCATTTTGAGTATGGTCATTCTTTATTTATTTTTGTGCAATAACTTTTGTTTTCAAGTAATACAAAAAAAAATTTAAAGTATTGCTAGAAAATTGTGCTCATTGTTAAGCAAATATCAGTTATGTTGTTCTTTGTGGTATGAGCAGGACTTTTTAATATTTATTATTTGTCTTTTATTTGATTTTGTGTAAATATTTGGTTCCTTAAGTCATTTTTGTATAAAATATGAGAATTGTATTCTTTTAACGTATTTGTGACTTGTCTTTATGAAATAGTCCCTTTTCTAATTCACTATTACTGTTTGTGTTCCATAAATAAATTCTAATTTTGAATCTGTATTTTTTAATTATCTTTATGTAGAAGACCCTTTTCTGATTCTCTATTGCTATTTTTTTTTATTCTTTATTAATGTTTGTGTTTCCTAAATAAAGTCTAGTTTTGAATCTATTTTAAATATACTATAATAAAATATTAGTTATTATTTTCTTAAACATTCTTTGATTTTTCATTATCTGAATGATACACTTTATTTTTGTCTCTACTATTTTGGTTTTTGTATTTTGCCCTCTTGACTGTTAGTGAGTACTGATACCTGTACAAATTCAATAACATGCCTACTGCTCTCAAGAAGTGTATTTGGCTGTTACATAACTTTTTTTTTTAGCTTAATTAACATATATGAACAGGTATAAAGTTTGACAACTGTTTAGTTTAAATTACATGACTATTTTTTAGCTTAGTATGATAATGTGATAATGGCTTAATAATGTTTTGATTAAATTACATAACATAATATTATTTTTACTTAGCTTAGTTTAAGTTACATAACTAAACTATTTAATTCAAGTTACATAATTTAATTTTGTATGTTAACTTATTAAGTAAATATAATCTATTACATCTATTACATATCCGCACCCCCCTACAATTGGTATCAGAGCCCAGATATTCAAAAAACACGGAAGTGAGATATATGATAGAGCTATTAGATTTAGAGTTATTAGATTTAGAGTTATTAGATTTACCTATAAATTATTAAATTAATCATGCGAAGACCATTTAAAAATAGAGAAGCTTTTAAAAAAATCAAAGAATCTTTAATTAGTAATTATTCAGAATATATAAGTTTAAATAAAATAAAAGAAAACCCACAAAGATTAGCCTACTCAATTACATCAATATCTAGTATTGAATCAAAATTAATAATCCATTTAAAATCTAGGAGAATGAAACACATACTACCTAATTATGATAAAATTAGATTTAGATATCCGCCAAGATATTATAAATATAATTTAAAATGAATAAAGTACAACAATACAAAGAATTAAAACAAATTATTTCTGAAAAACGTAAAGAATTAAAAATAAGA
>NW_025867835.1:0-1087 GCF_002878395.1 Capsicum annuum
CTAGTTTGTGTAACGCCCCAAAAATGGGTCCCGAGACGTCACACGGTGCTTAAGGCTACAAGTGACCCCAAGCTAACCCTTTGAGCCTGCTACTACTTCTAAATGCTTAAATCAAGGTACTGAGAGCAACATACTGAGACATACCATAGCATGTCTCACTGAAATATGAAAGAGTATTATGGAAGTTAAAAAATACTGAATGTCTAAATATACTAACAATCTAGTTTGACAAAGCCTCTACTAATCAATGAACTAGAGAGCCATTGGGACAGATCCCCAACTAACTCAAACTAAACTGAAAGAAATAAAACATCTACTAAAATACTAAAATGTCTGAAGATAGGTCCTCGAACCTTGAGGACTCACCACTATAGAGATATAGACAAAGGTACTCGGAAGTCACTGACGAGGCTGGAGCTGAGCACCTGAACCTACATTATAAGATAATGTAGCACATAGACGTATATGTGGATCAACACTTGGGAATGTACTGAGTATATGGGGGTGGATGCAATTACATAATCCATAGCATAAGTCTTTATAGAAAACATGCATTCCATAATAAGTGACTCACATAGCTTGAATAAAATCCTCATAAATCATGAATAGAAAACATACCATATAAATCACGTGAGTCATTTCACTTTATTCTAAATCTGTACTTTTCCTTTGTACTCAAGCTTGTGAACTAGATAAAGTCTTAAAGGGAAAACCTTCAGAACATACACTTTAATCTCATGGAAAACAATGAGCTTCTTTGAAACTTAAAGATTATAGCACTTGAGAACCTTAGAAATCTTAGAATCATAGCTTTTGAAATACAAGTACTCTTAGCTTAAATAGAGTAGGGACTACTTTTGGGAGATTCTTTTAACCGATCTAAACCATGTGAGCCACATGGAGTCCATCCTTCCCATCGGAGTTGAACCTTTTACTTTTAGTGATCACTAGCTTAACCCACTTCGGGTAAATCAAATAATATGGTGGCTCATAGTTCTGGGGCATGAGACCTCTGAATCAAGCCCAACTCGGTGCTAAGTACTACTCCCATACTAGGCTCAAAACTTTTAGGAAAATCCACCTTATA
>NW_025867836.1:0-1021 GCF_002878395.1 Capsicum annuum
GCCAAATGACTAAAAAAAGGGATTAGTTTAGCCGACTGGACAATCTATGTCCACCTTTTCAAATGGGGGTCATTTTTTTTTAAAATGGTCATACCATGTCTTTTTCCTTTTTTTTACTCATCAATAAACCGGAATATTGCGTCATTTTCAATCATTCAAATTGGATCAAACACCCATAGACAGAAAGAGTAATGGGCTGCAATTTCGAGAAGAGTTGGACCATGTATCTTGTTTATTAATGCTTCTTTGAGGTCAAATTTCCATTGTAATGTTGGTCTTAAATTCAATTAAGTGGTTTAATTTAGTGAATACATCATACATGTATTAATTAAGTATAATTAAGTGGTAAAAGTGTATGTATAAACATATACTTGCATGGTATAAATATTTCGTGTGAAAAAGTTTTAACGATCATATATATCCATATAAAGTTTTTATTTTTAGTTTATATATAACTTGTAGAAATTTATATAAGAAACTGTTTCATATAGTGACAATGAGGGTTAAAAAACAACTTTAAAACATAAGTACTTTTTGGTTCCGCCCATCTGAAATCTCACCTTCACCTCTATTTATTGCCATTGAAAAGGAATTGAAATAACTAATAAGTATATGCATAGAAAACTAGCATACATTTTCTAGAAATAGAAATAACATTAGAACATATGCAAGTTTCATAAATAATGTATACATAAATTTCTACATTAGTGGTTGAATATCACATCCCCATCCTAATATCCAACATTTGTACCCCCCCACATCATAACTATTATTAGTCCAACTTCCTTAATTGGGTCTTTAATCAAATCTCCTCTGAATATATCTCCAAATTTAATCAGAAATTAAAATCCCAATTTAATTTAATTTTCAATTATTTTGACATTAATAAACCAACCACCCCAGTAATAAGAGTTGTAGGGTCTCCAAGTGTAATACCCCAAATTATAATTAGCGGGTAATTATAATTGAAAAATAAAAATAAATAAATAAATAAATAAGGGGAAAGGACGAGAATGGCCTG
>NW_025867837.1:0-3957 GCF_002878395.1 Capsicum annuum
AATCATAATTATCTGTTTCTTCAGCATCTATTGTATTTATTTCTAATTCATTGATTTCTGGTTCTTTATTTTTTTATTTCTAATTTTTCTTTAAATTGATTTATCTCGTTTAATAATTTTTGTTCTTTATCCTTTTCTTCTTTTTCTTTCTGTCTCTTTTCATATAAATCTTTTAGCATTTGTAGTTCTTTTTCTAATCCAGCAATCCTACTATTTTTAGTTTCTTCTATTTTTCGTATTTCTTCTGTGGTTTATTGTTTTATTTTATCTATTTCCTTTTTTTTTTTATCTATTTCTTCGTTTTCTCTTTCTATTCTTACCATGGTTGTCAACTTATCTTCTAATTTTAATTCTTTTTTTCTAACATTAAATATAAATGTTCACCTATTTTCTTATATCTCCTTCCTAAATTAGAGAATACTATTTTTATTTTTAATCCTTCGTGATTTTCATATGTTTTTTCATCTATTATAAATTCTCCTTTATTCATTTTATTTAAATGTATATAGGTTATGTTGATATATATATTCTAGACTATCTATTGTTGATTCTAAATTTGATATTTCTTCTTTTTATGCATTTATTGAGTTTTTACTAACTCCGACAATTATGTTATACTGTAGTCTTTCTATCTTTATTTTTAATTCTTTACGTTTTTCAGATATTATTTGTTTTAATTCTTTATATTGTTGTGGTTTTTGTACGTTATTCATTTAAACAATATTTATAATATTTTGGTGGATATCTAAATCTAATTTTATCATAACCAATAAATTAATCAAATAAATCCAATTATATACTACTTCCGTAACTTTAATTAGCATAGGCTCTGTACCATTTGTAGGGGGTGCGGATAAATACGGATAACTTGGGTAATAAATAGATCTATTATAGTGTTTAGAAAAGTTTGTACTTTGTAGATATTTTCTATATATCCTCAGGCTATGTGGTTATAAGCTTAGAAAAGTGTTTTGAACGTTTACCCTTCATTAAAAGACTCTTCTTTAGACAAAATTATCTTTTTTACTATTTTTAAATTTATTATTTAATTATTTTATATTATATTAACTAGACTTCCTAAAATATATGAGATTCCTAAAATATATGGAAGAAGAATTAATTAATATTTTCCTTTCTACTAGACTCCCTAAAATATATGGGACTCCTAAAATATATGGTAGGAGAATTAATTAATATTTTTCTTTCTACTATTTAATTTGAAAAATACTCCTAAAATAGGACTCTATTAAGGAAATACTTTTATAAATATTGAGATGTACGTTAAATTAGAAAATAAACCGATTTGCCTATTGGGAGAATATGATTGATGCTCATCTAACTTGATTCAATTGCATGTCTAGATGGTGGATACTTGATTTTCTAACCCTCAACTTCTTCATTATTTTTGTCAGCATAATAGAATTCAGCATGCTTGTGTGTATATATATATCTTCTTTGTTTTCATTCAAAATCATTCTTTAGGATCAACATTTTTGCTCAGACAAGAATTAGTTGGATCAAAATCAAAGTTTCGTAATCACTATTATATTTTTTTATAGTTTACAAGTCATAGATAAATGTTGGTTGCTTTGAAGAATTTCTTGTGTAAAAGTTAGGTTTAATTGTATTGTTTTGATATCTTCATTATCTTATTTTTTTTATTTAATTTACAAATGCTAGATGAATGTGGGTCGGCTTTGAATTATTTTTAGGTAAAGATTAGGTTTAATTATATTATCATAATATCTCTATTAGTTTGTTATTTTATGGTAGTTTACAGTTCGTAGATGAATCTCGATGGACTTTAGAAAATTTTTGCGTGTAAAATTTAAGTTTAATTGTATTATTTTAATTAATAGATGAGTGTCAGACGACTTTAAGAAAAAAAATTGCGTAAATATTAGATTTAATTGTATTATTTTGATATTTGTATCATTGTATTGTTTTGTTGCAATTTACAGATAAATGTCGACCGACTTTTAAAAATATTTTTGGTAAAGATTAGGTTTAATAAATAAATTCTCCATCTACATACTCAAAAAATATTAAATTTAATTATTATATTTATTTTTATTATTCAAACAAATATCCTATTTAATGTAATGTTTGAACTCATTAAAGTGAGGTACACGTGTAAGGCGTGTACACCTAAACTAGTATTAAAAATATGAGTAAAGCATCTATTACCCCTTGAACTATGATCAAATTTGCTACGACACACTTCAACTTTACAACGGTTCTGTTACCCTCTAAACTCAATTTTAGTATATTTGTGTCATCTTTTTTAATTGATGTGATATCTTTTTAGCTGATGTGACACTTTTCATGCAGATCACATTTTTATGTAATAACAATGTCATATCAGCAAAAAAGGGTGATAAAAATACCTAAAATTGAGTTTCAGGGATAATAGGACTTATGTGAAGTTGGAGTGTGTTGTAACAACTTTGATCATCGTTCGAGGAAGTACTGGATGCTTACTATAATATAGTATAGTTACTTTATGTAATTAAATGTATGACTAAGATTAATTTCATGTTTTTATTTTTTATGAAACAAATCTGAGTATTTGCACATCCTCATATAAACTATGTCTTTCTTTATTTCAATTTATAACATTTTGATTCGATATCGAATTTAAGATATATGGAAAAACTTCGCAATATTTCAAAATATTTTTAAAATAAATAAACCTTAAATAGAAGAGTATACCTTTGTGGACTTTTTGACAAATAAATGAAATTCAACATGACTAAAATATTAATAATGTTATAGAATACTAACCAAATAAAAATTCTTTTTTAGAACTGATTAAAAAATATATATATATTATTTGAACTGAGACATAGGATGTATAATTGATATTGGAAAAATTATTATCATCATGTAATATATATTTTACTTTTTCAAGTTTGTTCGGATTGTAAACACATTCAAGTATATCCAAATAGATGTACCGTAATATTCTAGAATTGAATTTATAAATCAAATTAAATTTTTAATCATCTAAATAATATTATCTAAATTGATTCGAATCAGTTCAAAAAATCAAGTTGATCTAATTTGTACACAAACTTGATCTCAAATCATATAAATATTTTATATGTTTTTGTTTAGAATTCTTTTATGAAAGTTTTCTAAGTATACGATAACATAGTTACATTTTTTTCTAAATATTTCTATTTTAATAAAATAAAAGCGAAAATTTCAAATCCTAAAAAAGAATTGAAATTAAGATAATATCTCATCAAAATATATTAATTATTAATATATAAAACATATTTTTTAAAAAATTATGCTTGAAAAAATATGGGCCCACCTTAAATGTCACATCATTAGAACACACTTGGCATTTTGGAAAGATGTTTGGCTATTTTGTCATTTTGAAATGAGATAATACATCAAAACTCCCCTGAACTTGTCCCGACAACTTACTTTAACACTTAAACTTTACGGATAATTATTTACCCCCTTAAATCTTTTTGAAGTAATTATATACCACCTTAAAAAAAATTATACCACTCTCACTTCGGAGAGTGTATTACACTTGCGCCTCATCAGCGCTACATCAGCGCCACATCAAAATTTATTTTTAAAAAAGTGACCCCACTAATTTATTTATAATACAATATTTAAAAAGAAAAAAGAAAAAACTCACCCCCCCGCCCACCCCACCCCTATCCTTTCTTCTTCAAGCCCCACCACCCCCCTTTCTTCTTCCACCCCCACCCCAAAATCCATAATGATGAATTACAAAACAAAACTTATTAAATTCAAATCAAACATCTAAATTTAGGTACGAAATTAAAATTTATGGATTAAATCAAATGTCCAAATTTATCTTTATGGATTATGAATTATAAACGTCCAAATTTGTTTGTCTATTCAAATTAAAACTTGCATCAACAATCAAATTTGTTATACATATTTTTTTCTTGTAAAATTGATGAAATCTAA
>NW_025867838.1:0-3140 GCF_002878395.1 Capsicum annuum
GTGTGTACTTAAAACTTTTAAAATTTTGGTAATTCTTAAATTTTTTTATTCTAATGCTTTTATGTTTATTTCTAGATTTTTTAAATCTTCTTAAAATCAAATTTTGTTGATTTAGAATTCTTAAACTAATGAAAAAAAGTATTAATTATCATTAATTCTGATGAATTTTAATGAGGAGAGATTTTACCAAAAATATATTTAATTCATTTTTAACTGTTAAATATTAAGAAAGATATGAAAAAATAATTTTGTCTAAAGCAAAAATTTTTAATGAAGGACAAAAAATTCAAACAATATTTATAAGACCCTTCACACTTTTAATATATTATAGATATAGATTATAGATATAGATTATAGATAGATATAGATTATAGATATAGATATAGATTATAGATATAAATATAAATTATTGATATAGATAATGTTACATTGCTGGGGTTTGGGCCACAGGTGACAAAAGAGTTTTAAAATGAGGTGTAGGTGACACAAGTCTTAATTATTAGTTGGAGATGACAATTACTTTATTATGGATTAAGAAAGTTGGAAAAGTTTGAAAATAGCCCACAAGTTTTTAAATTTACACTTTGATCCCAATGTTTACCTAAAATAATGGAAAACAGAGGGAAAAAAAAGAGTCTTTCTCTCTCTTCTCATCCATTGTTATTTTCTCTCTCTTAGCGATTTTTGTTGTTCACTATTTCTGCTGCTTTATTCATCATTTTCTACTTCATTATCATCTTCTACTTCATTATCATCTTTATCTTCTTCTTATCGATCATTTGTTGTTATTGTTGTTGTTGTTGTTGTGGTACAACGCTACTGCTACGATCTGACCAATTTCTTAGACCAAATTTTGTTTACTACATCACTTTCCACTTTGGCATTACTTCATAGGTGACTTTGGTAAGTAAAATTATGATTTTTATTCGTATTTGTTATTTGGGTACACTTCTGTTTTTTCAACAATAGATAGAACCCCGATCATGAATCCAGCATAAGTGCCCACAATTTAAACAGATCAATTATCTGGTGCATTAGATGAGTAATCTAATATTTATCTGTTGCATCAGACATATTATCTGTTGTATCAGGATGTTTATCTGGTGCATCAGACTAATTATCTATTGCAACGAATGATTAGTCTGTTTGGAACAACACAAATCAACCTCTGCCATAAACCCAATAGATAACCAATATATTTCAACTCTTGCTATTGCTACTGGATTCAAAATTATTGCTTACGTCTAGTTACCCGTCCCAAATATCCTAATTTGATTTCTCATTTTACTTGTCTTTTTCATTAATCAAGAAAAGATAAAAAAAATCTATGTTTTACCCTTTGCATTAATCATTTTTTTTCAAATTAACATGAAAACATCATTTAATAGGGGGACTATACGCCGATCGACGTTAAAATCTTCCTTCTCTTATGAAATTTCGATTGAATAGCAAACAATGGTTATCTCAAACACGTCTACTGTCCCACCAACTGATCAGTGAGTTATGGTAAATTAGAAATGTTATTAATTATTTTTCTTAATCAATGTGACATCTCAATTTGGGACGGATAATTTGAGACGGAGGGAGTACGAATTAAAACATCAGAGCCAAGCAACAAACTAGTCATATGTTGAAACAGACTATTTATCTATTGCATCAAACTTCTTATCTGTTGCAACATGAGTAATCTGTTTTGAACAACACATCAGCCCCTGCCACAAATCCAACAGATAAATCTTGCTATTGCTATTGGATTCTAAATTATTCCTTTTTACATCGAATCGTCGACATGTTTATTGAGAAGATAATAGACAGAATGAAAATTAAATATGAATTAAAATGTCAAAGATCAAACATAATTTTTTTATTAAACAAAAAGAAATAAAAATACATATAATAGACTAAAAGAAAAATAATAATCTAATTATTATTATTATTATTATTATTATTATTATTATTATTAACATCATCATTATTGCCAGCTGGCCAATCTTCAACCAGAAGTAGCAAGACCCTCCCCAGCCTGCGTATCTCGCGGAGCATTCTTGCTCTAACTCCTCCCAGTTCCCATTGCAGGTCATGAGCTTGATTCTGAAGTTCATTCACGGCGTCTTGCAGAAAAGCAACATCCCACACTGGGTCAGCCATAATCTTCTAGAGTGTAATATGAAAGACGAGATACAATAAATAAGTAGATTGCAGTTGAATGAATAATTGAGTAAGGAGGGACCTATTTATAGAGGATTGAATTTGAATGAGAGGCAAAAAGGTGCAACCATTCACCTCCATTAATTAATTACATTTTTGATTAAATTAAGAAAATAAATATTTTGATATAAGTCATGACTTTTCAGATTATTATTATTAATTAATTCTTTCGAAGAATCATTTTTATTGAGTTGTGGCAATAGATTCTATATCTGTTGCATCAGATAACACATCTGTGACAACATATATATTATCTGTTGCAGCAAATATAAAATAAGTTGCATCAGATAAACTATCTATTGTAACATATAATCTAACTGTTCACCTCCATTTATTAATTACATTTTTAATTAATATGAAAAGTAATGACTTAATTAAATTAAAAAATATTGTGATAAGTCATGACTTTTCAGATTATTATTATTAATTAGTTCTTTCCAAGAACCATTTTTATTGAGTTATGGCAACAGATTCTATATCTGTTGCATCAGATAACACATCTATGACGACAGATATATCATCTGTTGTAACAATAGTGAACCTGTTGCATCAGATAATATATTTGTTGCAACATATAATCTGCTTTTTTTTTAAAAAAAACTATCATCATATCATTAATCCAAATGTTCTTACTTTTTTATTCTATAAATAAAAAAAAACACCTTTTCAAATTCCTTAATAAAATAATAACCATTTTATTATATAATAAATAATTTTTAAAAACAAATTCAAAAACAAAAATGGTGAAAAGTCACGATCAGTTATTAAAATTAGATAAACGTTCTTTTACGGTTATAAATTATGTTTATTATTTATTTTTTTATTATTTATTTACGAAACATTTTTCATATTGAATAGTCATGTCTTTTTCACCCTCTCAATAACAACAATAACCTTTTTTTATTAATAACCATCAGGTGCAACATATGATC
>NW_025867839.1:0-3379 GCF_002878395.1 Capsicum annuum
AAGATGAAGAACAACGCCATTGTCTGCAACATTGGTCACTTTGACAACGAAATTGACATGCATGGTCTTGAGACCTTCCCTGGTGTGAAGAGGATCACGATCAAGCCTCAGACTGATAGATGGGTCTTCCCAGACACCAACAGTGGTATCATTGTCTTGGCCGAGGGTCATGTCGTGAACTTGGGATGTGCCACCGGACACCCCAGTTTTGTGATGTCCTGCTCTTTCACCAACCAAGTAATTGCCCAGCTCGAGTTGTGGAATGAGAAGAGCAGTGGCAAATACGAGAAGAAGGTGTATGTCTTGCCAAAACACCTCGACGAGAATGTTGCTACCCTTCACCTTGGAAAGCTCGGAGATAAGCTCACCAAACTTACCAAGGAACAAGCTGATTACATTAGCGTATCAGTGGAGGGTCCTTACAAGCCTGCTCACTACAGGTACTGAGGGGAAGAGAAACTTACAGTGAAGCAACATTATGGCGGCATTCTTGTTTTGTTTTTAATACTCTTGAGTTTGTTTAGGTATTATTAGTTTTTTTATTATTGTTGGGGATGTTTTGCTGGAAAGAAATGGAATGTGTTTTGAGTAAATATTTTGAGTTATGGTTGGGGTGGTGTGGTATGTTATTGTACTAAGATAGATCGAATTTGTCTTTTGCTCTTATATTATTTGCCTCAAGTAATCAAAGAAACATACTTTTTCCCCTTTTCATTTGATCTTTGCTTGCTCAAAGTTTACTACCGTCATATTTTCTTTGTCAAAAATTGAATACAAATAACAAGAAAGAACTGGCACAAGATTATAATGAGTGCCCCCTGCCATTTCTAATACCGCTATCGAAATAGAATGGTTTGATATTCTACTTGTTAAGAATTCGTGCCCTACTGATTATCTTATTTTCGCCTAACTGTTGTTTATCGATGGAATGGGTTGCCTGACGTGTTCCAAGGAAGCAGTTAAACAGAAAGTAAAGAACACAATGATTTTTACGTGGAAAACACCCGGCTCAAAAGGTGTAAAAAATCACGACCTGCACCTCTACAAGATTTAACCCGAACTTCACTAAATAACTCTGAGCCTCAACAACGACTGATTACAAAACTCTTGTAACCAACAAATAGAAATTATAAACTCTAATCCCTATAGCTCAACAACTAGGAATTATGAACTCTAATTTCTTTGACTCAACAACTAGGAATTATAAACTCTAATTCCTAACTACACACACCTCCCAAGGTATGCGTTCCCAAAGTTTCTGAATTTTTCCCAACTCGAAGACTAACTCCTAATTCAGTTTATAGCAAACTGAAACTAATATTACATCAATAGCTGAAACACTATGAACAACTCTAAAAATCAAAGCTAAAACTCTTAGCTAGATTCTATACTTAGGACCAGGTTCTTCAATGTGTTTCTTCATTGATTGAGTAGCACTTCGTAAAGTCAATCTGTCGATTGTGTTTTTCTGCTTTGTAAGTGCGTGTATTATTCTGACTGCTGCATCTTCTATTTAAGCACAACTCTCCAAAGAGTCATTCTTTATTTCAACCTCCTCCTCTAATCAAAACTCTCATTGCATAGAGTTTTACTTCAAGTGAGATTCCTTCTTCAATTCCTACTCTTGTCTCCTTGGTGTTGTAGTCAACTTCCAATTCTTTAAATCAGCACATATTAATTTATCAGAATCTTTCTCCTCCCACACATCGGACTCTTCAAGATATACTCAGAAGTGAAACTTCTTCTTTACGTAGGACTCCTTTTTCAACTCAACTTGCTTTTCCTTATCATCAAGTGTTTGAATCAAATTCAACTTGTTCTATTCCCCATGTGATCAGTAAGTTGAAGTTTCCAGTTGCATTGAATTAACTCATATCAACTTGTTTCATTCATATTGTCATTCATCAAAACTTTAAGGTTCCAACAAATTCCTTTTTTTTGATGATGACAAACCTTTGTCTTTGTGCATTCAAATATCTTCACCGGTAGGCACTAAAGTATAAAACACTAGAATGAAACAAGTTAGTCAATGGGTTATAAACACTACGCAATCCTCTTATCTTCCCCCTTTTGGCATCATCGAAAAACCATTTCAATGCAATAATATACTAGCCAAAGTGATTTGTTATGCTATTCATGGCCATTGGGGCTATCACCAAAACAATCAAACAAAGACTTTAGCCAACATAGTAATGTATTAAAGAAAGCAAAAATATGAGTCAATTAAGCAAAGATATCCATTCCATTAAACTGTCAGAGCATGTTCCACATAAAACATAAGCTAGTACTTAACAAAGCAAAATAATTGAGTAAAAAAAATGGTATAAAAGTGGAACATGACTAAGGATACAAATAGTGAGAAATTGATGAGGAAGGTAGAACAGGCGATATCAACTGTGTCAATTGACGAATGACTTTAATATTTTCATCCCTCTATCAATCAAGGTCAAGTTTCAAAATCATATCCTAGCCATAAGGACCTCTTATTCTACTTCATGACTGTCTTGTGCAGCTTCTAGTTCAGATTTTTATTTTAATTTTTTCATATAAGTGTTAGCCCTCCTTATTGAAACAAGTAGAGCAACATGATTCATCTGTTTAAGAACATCTAGTCAAACCTGAACTAGGACTGAGAAATCCTAAAAAATAATCAATTAGGAACTAAAAGGGAAAGCATGTCCCTTTTCATTCTTCAGAAACATATGCTGCATATGATTGATGATCAAGCTTGGTAAATTCATGGTACACAACTGATATTTTGGTTGAGAAATAAGAAGAATTTTCTGGTGTAGGATTAACACATTTATGCACATCCATTTGGAGAGAATCAAAGAAATTTTGGTCAACCAATTCATTAGCTTTATTAGACAATGAGAGGATGAAGTGTGTGGAATTGAACAGGTGTGCTCAACTGTTTCAACTTAGATAGCCTATGCTTATGTCAGTGTAGAACATACCTGATAAGAAAAACTTTGTGGTCACAATTACTTGTTTGTACCTATTTTTCTGCACAATCTAATACAAAATTACATTAGAAAAGTCAAAAATCTAGAATTGGGACACACAACTAAATGTGCAAGACTGAATAGAATAACTTTTTAGCTAATAAGATTAAGAAGAAAAATGATTATTCTAGTCAATCATTGAGGGAAGTTCATGCAATTTTGATCATCCCAAGTCTAACCTATTCCTTTCAAAATGCTCTCTACTTAGTGCCTTTGGTGCTTCTTCAGTTAATTAAGTAACCCACATATAGCCCCTAAGAGTGAAATTACTTTCATTTGAATACCATAGTCTCAAGCTATTGATTCTCATGAGATATCTCAAGATTCTTGTGACAACACTAATTCTTATGAATTACCAACAAAATTATTATCAG
>NW_025867840.1:0-1588 GCF_002878395.1 Capsicum annuum
CAGGACCCTCCTTAAAAATGGGAATTTACTTTTCGTTCAGGACCCTCCTAAAAATTGAGATTTTACTTTATGATCAGGACCCTCTAAAAGAATGGGATTTTACTTTCTCTACAGGACCCTCCTGAAAAATGGAATTCTATTTGCTGTTCAGGACCCTCCTGAAAAATGGGATTTTATTTTCTGTTCAGGACCCTTCTTAAAAATGGGAATTTACTTTTTGTTTAAGACCCTCCTGAAAAATATGTTCAGGATCCTCCTGAAAAATGAGATTTTACTTTATGATCAGGACGCTCCTGAAGAATGGGAATTTACGTTCTACTCAGGACCCTTCTAAAAAATAGGATTCTACTTGCTGTTCAGGACCCTCCTAAAAAATCGGATTTTACTTGCTGTTCAGGACCCTCTTGAAAAATGGGATTTTCCTTTCCGTTCAGGACCCTCCAAGAAAATGGGATTTTACTTGCTGTTCTGGACCCTCCTAAAAAATGGGAATTTTACTTGCTATTCAGGACCTTCCTAAAAAATAGGATTTTATTTTCTGTTCAAGACCTTCTTAAAAAATGGGATTTTACTTTATGTTCAGGACCCTCCTGATAAATGGGATTTTACTTTTCGTTCAGGACCCTCCTGAAAAATGGGATTTTACTTTCTGTTCAGGACCCTCATAAGAAATAGGATTTTACTTGCTGTTCAGGACCCTCCTAAAAAATGGTATTGTACTTGCTGTTCAGGACCCTCCAAAAAAATGAGATATTACTTTATGTTTAGGACCCTCCCGAAAAATGGGATTTTACTTTATGTTCAATACCCTCCTTAACAATGGGATTTTACTTTATGATCAGGACTCTCCGGAATAATGGGATTTTACGTTATGTTCAGAACCCTCCTGAAAAATGGAATTTTACTTTCTGTTGAGGACCATCCTGAAAAATAGGAATTTTACCTGTTGTTTAGGACCCTCCTGTATAATGGAATTTTATTTTCCGTTCAGGACCCTCCAGAAAAATGGGATTCTAATTGCTGTTTAGGACACTCATGAAAAATGAGATTTTACTTTCTTTTCAGGACCTTCCTGAAAAATAGGAATTTACTTTCTGTTCAGGACCCTCTTAAAAATGTGATTTTACTTTATGTTTAGGACCCTCCTAAAGAATGGGATTTTACTTTATTATCAGGACCCTCCTAAAAAATGTGATTCTACTTGCTGTTCAGGACCCTCCTGAAAAATGGGATTTTACTTGCTGTTTAGGACTCTCCAGAAAAATAGGATTTTACTGTATGTTCAGGACCCTCCTGAAAAATAGGATTTTACTTTCTGTTCTGGATCCTCCTGAAAAATAGGATTTTACTTTCTGTTCAGGACCCTCCTGAAAAATGGAAATTTTACTTGCTGTTCAGGACCCTCCTAAAAAATGGGATTTTACTTGCTGTTCAGAAACCTTCTGAAAAATAGGATTTTACTTTATGTTCAGGACTCTCCTGATAAATGAGATTTTACTTTTGTTCAGGACCCTCCTGAAAATGGGATTTTACTTGTTGTTCAGGACCCTCCTTAAAAATGGGAATTTACTTTTCGTTCAGGACCCTC
>NW_025867841.1:0-2436 GCF_002878395.1 Capsicum annuum
CTTTCTAAAATATATGAGACTCCTAAAATATATGATAGGAGAATTAATTAATATTTTTCTCTCTACTAGACTTCCTAAAATATATGAGACTCCTAAAATATATGGTAGGAGAACTAAATAATATTTTCCTTTCTACTGTTTAGTTAGAAAAATACTCCTAAAATAGGACTCTAATTAAGGAAATACTTCTATAAATATTGAGATGTACGTTAAACTAGAGAATAAACCGGTTTGGCTATTGGGAGAATATGATTGATGCTCATCGCACTTGATTCGATTGCATGTCTAGATTGGTGGGTGCTTGATTTTTTAATTCTCAACTTCTTCATTGTTTTTATTGGCATAATAGAATTCAACATTTGTGTATGTATATATCTTCTTTATTTTCATTTAAAATCATTCTTTAGGATCAAAATTTTCGCTCAGACAAGAATTAGTTGGATGTATATATCTTCTTTGTTTTCATTTAAAATCATTCTCTAGGGTCAAAATTTTCGCTCAGACAAGAATTAGTTGGATCAAAACGAAGCTTTGTGATCACTATTATATTTTTTTTAATAGTTTACAGGTCGTAGATGAATCAATTGGCTTTGAAGAATTTCTTGTGTAAAGGTTAGTTTTAATTATATTGTTCTAATATCTTTATTATCTTATTATTTTATTTTAATTTACAGATGCTAGATGAATGTGGGTTGACTTTGAATTTTTTTTTTTTAGGTAAATGCTAGGTTTAATTGTATTATCATAATATCTCTATTAATTTGTTATTTTGTGGTAGTTTACAGTTCTAGATGAATCTCGATCAGCTTTGAAATTTTTTTGTGTGTACAATTTAAGTTTAATTGTGTTATTTTGATATCACTTTTATCGTATTATTTTATTGCAGTTTACAGATTATAGATAAATGTTGGTCAGCTTTGAAAATTTTTTATGTAAAGGTTAGGTTTAGTTGTATTATTTTGATATCTCTATTATCATATTATTTTGTTATTATTTACAGGTGGTAAATGAGTGTCGGACGACTTTAAAATTTTTTTTGTGTGTAAAGATTAGATTTAATTGTATTATTTTGATGTCTCTATCATTGTATCATGTTTTATTGCAATTTACAGATGGTAGACGAATGTCGATCAAATTTTAAAATTATTTTTGATAAAGATTAGGTTTAATAAATAAATTCTCCATCTTTACATACTCAAAGGATATTAAATTTAATTATTATATTCATCTTTATTATTTAAACATATATCCTATTTAGTGTAATGTTTGAACTCATTAAAGTGAGGTACACGCGCAAGGCGCGTACACCTAAACTAGTATGTTATAAATGTATTTACATTATAGTGAATGTCTGTCAAGATCTACTTTGATATCTATTAGGATTTGAAACATTTGTCTTTTACTCAGACTAGGAGTAAATTTTCCCTATAAATAGAAGGGTTCCTTCATTGTAAATATTACCCCTCAAGAAGTCTCTCAAATAGAAATAAAAATTACTCTCTCTATTCTCTCTACTCTTCTTCTTTATTCTTTATTATTTCATAACACGTTATCAACATGAGATTCTGCCAAACAAGATGAGATTATAAATCTAAAGGTAATTTCAAAGTTAGTAATTTCTTTTGTTATCTGTCTTTTGCTACTAATACTGTAATTATTATTGGATTTGAGGAAAAATAATTGGTTTGGAACCATTTATGTTTTAAATTTATTCCTCAAAACAATATTATCAAAAGGGATGATAATATGTTGGGTTCAAGTCCCATTGATTTATGTCTAAGACGCTTTTATATGGGTAATACGTTGAGTTTGAATCTCAATGCACCATATTGATGATATTATGATGGCTAAGGCAAAATAATGTATTTTTGATGAAAAGTCATAAAACTTGTCCATTGAATATTCTCCATTCCAAAGAAGTGAATGTGGTAGCAATATATGATAAGTTGCTCCATTCTTGAAGTGAATGTGGTAGCAATATAGAGAAATTCTCTCTATCATATTTATGCCTCGATTTGCTCCTGAAGTAACAATATCATGAAAGAGGTTATAAGCTATCATAATTTGATAGGCTTAAGGCACAATTATATTCCATTCCTAAGGAATGAGAACCTTATTAATGCAAACATGCACTTGATTGTGATGGCATCACAACTTACCTCCGAATGAGGCAGAATAACTGAGAAAAATTATTTTGAAATCTACTTCTAAAGTAGTAAATCTAAAATTTATTCATGTAATAGTAAATCTGAAATTTACTACAGACAAAAATACATGTCATGGTAAACTTGGAGTTTACTAGTATAAAAGTTCATAAATGACATGAACGATTGCGACAACTTAAAGATGTGCATATTAAGTATTAAACATACATTGAAGAATTCAAAAATTCTTCATGAACTTTAATGTTGCTTGTTCTCATGATACGTTGGTTGG
>NW_025867842.1:0-6046 GCF_002878395.1 Capsicum annuum
CGTGTTTTTAGTATCTCCTATTTGCTGGGAGATAGTGTGAAGGACCTGATTAGTGTAGTTGTTTTATTCAACTATCCTATCTAGGTCTCTATTAATCAGGGATGATAGAGGCCTATCATGCTTCTTCTTGAAGGGTGAAGCATTGAGGACTTCATTGGAATGAGGAATTTTTATCCCTTCGAGAGGAGGAGTAACGGATTCAATTATCTTGTTACTCTGGGTATACCATTTGTTTATTGAGGGATTCATTTTGGTTTTCCATTCTGCCGGTGAACTCAAACCACCGGAAGAATTCTATGTCACATCGGAGTCTTTTCATATCGGCTATCCATAACCGACCGAACTCCTTTTGTTGTTCCTTGGAATAGGTACTGGTGTACCACTTCCTTTTTACGACATCCTTCGGGATGTACCAGCGCACTTCAAGAGCCTTTAGGTCTGGTGTGTACTCTTCATCAATTTTGATGACGAGTAGGCTGGGGTCAGTCCTAATTTTCTGACAGGATATGGAAGGGGGAGGTTCCATATCTGGGGCTGTAGGACTGCCTGGATCATAAGGATTTTCAGGTTCTAGGGACTCATGGACCCTAGTGGATTGCTGATAATAAACTTTTGGGACGGGGCCAGAGAAGTCGACTCCTCTTACTTTGCCCTTGTCATTGTTATGATCATTTTCGTCACTTCCCTCCTGGGTTTTTGAGGTGGAAGCTCTATGCGAGACAGACCTTCAAAACGAAGAGTTACGAGGAGTGTCAAAGCCGAGGAATTTTAAATCAATCGAGCCATCAGGATGCTGAATAACTCGTTGTATTTGAGATTTTTTGGGATAGGTACGAATGGGTTGGGTGATAGTATCAAAGTGCCATTCATTACTATGGATGACTTCTTCCTAAACCAAGGGCTTAGGGACAAAGACATTGGTTCTGTCTTTATTGGCTTCCATAAGAGTGGTGACACCCCTAGGACTTGTGAATCTAGCTTGAGGTGCTAGAGTTGTACCCATTAGTCGATAGTATACTCTGTATATTATCGCGATTTCTCTAGTATTATCCTTACTGTTGATGTTTTTTGTTTTAACATTAAGAGTTAAAACATCCATGATGTTAGGATCATTAATGTCTACTGAGAAATTAGGGTAACAATTAAAGTATACCGGGTCGTCGGCTAGGTTACTCTGAATGACTCCTAAGAGTGAGTCGTCAAAATTTAATAGACGAGCATCGCTTAGTATAGCACAGACAGGGATGTCTAAGACCTGTCGAAAAAGTGGCTTAATGGCCACCTGAACAAGTCCGATATGTAGATAATGAAACTGATGTTTAAATCGGTCTATGTCAAGGTTATTTAAAAGTTGTATAAATTCCAAAGAATTATTGATGGCAATAGTAGACTCAGAGGTCTTAATATTATGTTTTTTGAAAAACTAAATTTTCCGATTTGATAAATCGTATTAAAAGATTCTTCTGGAATACTCTAGTTTTGAAGATTATTTTCGATATTAGCAATCTGAGTTGCTTTAGAAGATAGGTTGATAGTATTTTTTGTATGAACGTTAGAATTCATTTTTTGAAAATACTGTCTAGAGACTGACTGGGAAAGCAAAGATTTTCATATAAGAAAGCATAAAACAATTATCAACTATGATACAACCTATAATAAATTAAAACAATACATCGAAGGCTTATGGGATCTAATCTAGTCTTAATGGCTTTATAACAGACTTATCTTAAGTGTTATCTTAGTGACGGGACTACCAACAGGGTCGTACGCTTACCTTAGCTGAGACCAAACTTTCAGGCTGACCAACGTCTAAGACCGGAGATTAATCGGTTCCTTCAAACACTTTAGAGAAGATGAATACCCCATACTAAAAGAAAATCCCATTATAAGACATGATATATTAAATTAATTTATTAAAAGTATAATCATAGATGAGTAAAGGCCTATGCTACTTGTATGAAAATAGTCTTCCCATGCTCTAGACAGATTATGTACTTAGCTGCTCATGCTGAGTACACAATCTTCCAACATGGCTTTGATAATGGGATTTTACATTTTGTTTAGGACCCTACTTAAAAATAGGACTTCACTTTCTGTTCAAAACCCTCCTGAACAATGGGATTTTAGTTTCTGTTCAGGAACTTCCTGAATAATGGGACTTTAGTTTCTGTTAAGAACACTCCTAAGAAATAGGAATTTACTTTCTGTTCAGGACCCTCCTAAAATATGGGACTCTAGTTTCTATTAAGAACCCTTCTTAAAATGGGAATTTACTTTCGATTTAGGACCCTCCTAAAAAATTTGAATTTACCTTCTATTCAAGACCTTCCTGAAAAATAGGACTTTTCTTTCTGTACAGGACCCTCCTGAAAAATAGAATTTACTTTTTTGTTCAGGACCCTCCTGAAAAATGAGATTTTACATTCTGCTCAGGACACTCCTAAAAAATGGGACTATAGTTTCTGTTCCGGACATTCCAGAAAAATAGGAATATACTTTCTGTTTAGGACCCTCCTGAAAAATGCCACTTTAGTTTCTGTTCAGAACCCTCCTTAAAAATAGGAATTGACTTTCTGTTTAAGACCCTCTTGAAAAATGGGAATTCACTTTCTATTCAGGACCCTCCTTAAAAATAGGACATTACTTTCTGTTCAGGACTCTCCTAAAATATAGGATTTTACTTTTTGTTTAAGACCCTCTTGAAAAATGGGACTTTACTTTCTGTTCAGGACCCTCCAAAAAATGGTATTTTACTTTTTGTATGAGACCCTCATGAAAAATGGGATTTTACTTTCTGTTCAGGACCCTCCAAAAAAATGGGACTTTACTTTCTGTTTTGGACCCTTTTAAAAAATGAGATTTTACATTTTGTTCAGCACCTTCCTAAAAATTGAGATTTTACTTTCTGTTCAGGACCCTCCTAAAAAATGGGACTTTACGTTCTGTTCAGGACCCTTCTGAAAAATAGAACTTTACTTTCTGTTGAGGACCCTCATGAAAAATAAGATTTTGCATTCTGTTTTGGACCCTACTGAATAATATGACTTTACTTTCTGTTTTGGAGCCTACTGAAAAATAGGACTTTACTTTCTCTTCAGGACCCTCCTGAAAAATAGGAATTTACTTTCTGTTCAGGACCTTCCTGAAAAATGAGATTTTACTTTCTGTTCAGGACCCTCCAAAATAATGGGACTTTAGTTTCTTTTCAGGACACTCCTGAGAAATAGAAATTTACTTTCTGTTCAGGACCCTCCTGAAAAAAGGGACTTTACTTTCTGTACAGGACCCTCCTAAAAAATGAGACTTTACATTCTATTCAGGACCCTCCTAAAAAATGGGACTTTACTTTCTTTTCAGAACCCTTTTGAAAAATAGGACTTTACTTTCTGTTTTGGACCCTCCTGAAAAATGAGACTTACTTTCTCTTTAAGACCCTCCAAAAAATGGTATTTTAAGTTTTGTTTAAGACCCTCATGAAAAATGGGATTTTACTTTCTGTTCAAGACCCTCCAAAAAAATGGGACTTTACTTTCTGTTCTGGACCCTTTTGAAAAATGAGATTTTACTTTTTGTCAGCACCTTCCTAAAAAATGAGATTTTACTTTCGGTTCAGCACCCTCCTAAAAAATGATATTTTACTTTCTATTTAGGACCCTCCTAAAAATTAGGATTTTACTTAATGTTCAGGACCCTCCTAAAACATGGGATTTTACTTTCTATTCAGGATCCTCCTGAAAAATAGGATTTTATTTTCTGTTTTGGAGCCTACTGAAAAATAGGACTTTACTTTCTGTTCAGGACCCTCCCAAAAAATAGGACTTTACTTTCTGTTCAGGACACTCCTGAGAAATGAGATTTTACTTTCGGTTCAGGACACTCCAAAAAAATGGGACTTTAGTTTCTTTTCAGGACACTCCTGAGAAATAAAAATTTACTTTCTGTTCAGGACCCTCCTGAAAAAAGGGACTTTACTTTCTGTACAGGACCCTCCTAAAAAATGAGACTTTACATTCTATTCAGGACCCTCCTAAAAAATGAGACTTTACTTTCTGCTCAGAACCATTCTGAAAAATAGGACTTTACTTTCTGTTTTTGACCCTCCTGAAAAATGAGACTTTACTTTCTGTTCAGGACCCTCCTTAAAAATGAGATTTTACTATATGTTCATGATCCTTTGATAAATGGGACTTTACTTTATGTTCAGGACCCTCCTAAACAATGGGATTTTACTTTCAGTTCAAAACCCTCCTAAAAAATGGGACTTTGCTCTATGATCAGAACACTTTGGAAAAATGGGATTTTACATTCTATTTTGGACCCTACTGAAATATAGGACTTTACTTTCTGTTCAGAACCCTCTTGAAAAATAGGACTTTACTTTCTGTTCAAGACCCTCCTAAAAAATGAGAGGTTACTTTATGTTCAGTACCCTTCTGAAGAATACTATTTTACATTCTGTTCAGGACCCTCCTAAAAAATGGGACTTTACGTCCTGTTCAGGACCCTTCTGAAAAATAGAACTTTACTTTCTGTTTAGGACCCTCATGAAAAATAAGATTTTACATTCTGTTTTGGACCCTACTGAATAATAGGACTTTACTTTTTGTTCAGGACCCTCCTGAAAAATAGGACTTTACTTTCTGTTCAAGACCCTCCTAAAAAATGAGAGGTTACTTTATGTTCAGGACCCTCCTGAAGAATAGTATTTTACTTTCTGTTTAGGACTCTCATGAAAAATGGGACTTTACGTTCTATTCAGGAACCTTCTAAAAAAGAAAACTTTACTTTCTGTTCAGGACCCTGTCGAAAAATGGGATTTTACTTTCTGTTAAGGACCCTTCTTAAAAATGGGAGGTTACTTTATGATTACGACCCTCCTAAAGAATAAGATTTTACTTTTTGTTCAGGACCCTCCTGAAAAATGGGACTTTACTTTCTGTTCAGGACCTTCCTAAAAAATGGGAGGTTACTTTATGTTCAGGACCCTCCTGAGGAATAGTATTTTACTTTCTATTCAGGACCCTCCTAAAAAATGGGACTTTACGTTCTGTTCAGGATCCTCCTAAAAAATGGAACTTTACTTTCAGTTCAGGACCTTCATGAAAAATGGGATTTTACTTTCTATTAAGGACCCTCCTTAAAAATGGGTGGTTACTTTATGTTCATGACCCTCCTGAGGAATAGAATTTTACTTTCTGTTCAGGACCCTACTGAAAAATGGGATGTTATTTTCTGTTCAGGACACTCCTGAAAAATGGGACTTTAATTTCTGCTCAGGACCCTCCCTTAAAATGTGACTTTAATTACTGTTAGGAATTTTACTTTCGGTTCAGGACCCTCCTAAAAAATAGGATTCTACTTTCTGTTTAGGATCCTCCTAAAAAAGGGGACTTAACTTTCTGTTCAGAACCCTCCTAAAAAATGGGATTTTACTTTCTATTAAGGACCCTCCTTAAAAATGGGTGGTTACTTTATGTTCATGACCCTCCTGAAGAATAGAATTTTACCTTCTGTTCAGGACCCTCCTGAAAAATGGGATGTTATTTTCTGTTCAGGACACTCCTTAAAAATGGGACTTTACTTTCTGTTCAGGACCCTCCCTTAAAATGTGACTTTAATTACTGTTAGGAATTTTACCTTCGGTTCAGGACCCTCCTAAAAAATAGGATTCTACTTTCTGTTTAGGATCCTCCTAAAAAATGGGACTTTACTTTCTGTTCAGGACCCTCCTAAAAAATGAGATTTTACTTTCTATTCAGAACCCTCCTAAAAAATGAGATTTTACTACTATTTAGGACCCTCCAAAAAAATGAGATTTTACTTTCTCTTCAGGACCCTCCTAAAACAGAGATTTTACTTTCTTTGTAGCACCCTCTTGAAAATTGGAATTTTACTTTCTGTTCAGGGCCCTCCTGAAAAATAGAATTTCACTTTCTGTTCAGGACCCTCCTGAAAATGGGACTATAGTTACTGTTCAAGACACTCCTGAAATATAGGATTTTACATTCTGTTCAGGACCCTCCTAAAATATGGGACTCTAGTTTCT
>NW_025867843.1:0-1947 GCF_002878395.1 Capsicum annuum
TTCAACATCATATATGTGACTCAAACCGCCATGAAAGCCCAAGCCTTAAAAGATCATCTTACTGAGAATCCCATTGATAAAGAGTACGAGCTATTACAGACATATTTTTCTGATGAAGAAGTGTATCGATGAAGTCGTTATAGATGCTGCTCCAGGTTGGAACTTGTTCTTCGATGGAGCTGTCAACATGAAAGGAATCGGAATAGGTGCAGTTCTTATCTCTGAGGCGGGCTAATATTTCTCGGTAACAATGCAACTTTAATTTTATTGTACAAATAACATGGCGGAATATGAAGCTTGTATTTTGGGTTTGAGGCTAGCTGTTGATATGGGAGTCCAGGAACTATTAGTGTTGGGGGATTCAGATTTGCTCATCCATCAGATTCAAGGCGAATGGGAGACTCGAGATTTAAAGCTCATACCGTATCAGCAATGCTTTCAAGATCTATGTCAATGGTTTGTGTCAGTAAAGTTTAGGCATATTCCAAGGATTCATAATGAGATTGTTGATGCTTTAGCTACTTTGTCTTCAATGCTCCAACATCCTGATAAAACCTACATCGATCCAGTGCATATACAGAGTCGTTATCATCATGCTTACTGTAATGCGGTTGAAGAAGAGCTCGATGGAGAACCTTGGTTCTTTGATATCAAGCGATACATTCAGTCAGGAGAATACCCAACACATGCCACCAGTGATAAAAAGAGGACTATTAGGCATTTGGCTAGTGGATTTTTCTTAAGTGGGGGAATCTTATATAAGAGAACCCCAGATCTAGGACTTTTGAGGTATGTAGATGCAAGAGAAGACTCAGCGATCATGGTTGAAATACACTCTGGAGTATGCAGGCCGTATATGAATGGTTATGTCTTGTCAAAGAAGATACTTCGAGTAGTTTATTATTGGCTTACTATGGAGAGGGATTCCATTCATTTTGTTCAAAAATGTCATTAATGTCAGGTACACGGTGATCTGATATATTCTTCTCCCGCTGAATTACACGCAATGTCTTCTCCATGGCCTTTCGTAGCTTGGGGAATGGATGTGATCGGGCCGATTGAGCCGAAAGAGTCAAATGGGCATAGATTCATTTTGGTGGCCATTGATTACTTCACAAAATGGGTAGAAGCAGTAACTTTCAAGTCAGTGACAAAGAAGGCGGTAGTAGATTTTGTTCATGCCAACATCATTTGTAGGTTTGGAATTCCTAAGATGATCATTACAGACAATGTTGTCAATCTCAATAGTCATTTGATGCAAGAAGTATGCTAACAGTTTAAGATCACACATTGAAATTCCACTCCATATCGTCCGAAGGATAATGGTGTTGTGGAAGCCGACAATAAGAATATCAAGAAGATACTGCAGAAAATAGTACAAGGGTCTAGACAATGGCATGAGAAGTTGCCGTTTGCATTGTTAGGTTATCACACTACTGTTTGCACTTCAACAAGGGCAACTTCATATTTATTGGTGTATGGGAAAGAAGCAGTCATCCCTACAGAAGTTGAAATTTTCTCTCTTCGAGTCATTATGGAAGCAGAGATTGATGATGATGAGTGGGTCAAAACCCGACTGGAACAATTGAGTTTGATTGAGGAAAAAAGGCTAACATCGGTATGTCATGGCCAATTGTATAAGAAGAGAATGGCTGAAGCGTATAACAAAAAGGCACGACCCAGGCATTTTGAAGTTGGTCAGTTGGTATTGAAGCATATCCTTCCTCACCAGGTTGAAGCGAAAGGCAAATTCTCCCCCAAACTAGTAAGGTCCCTTCATTGTGAAGAAAGTGTTGCCCAATGGAGCCTTATATTTGACAGATATTGAAGGCAAAATAGCAGAAATGGCTATCAATGCTGATGCGGTCAAAAGATATTATGTATGATATTTTATCCTTTGTTGATTTTATTGCATGTTTAGTACTTGCATTTTTGAAGATTGATATG
>NW_025867844.1:0-1440 GCF_002878395.1 Capsicum annuum
ACGTGTGTGTTACTGTGATTAGGAAGTGGATTATCGATGACATTCAGTGCTTCTTCTTTTTGTATTACGATTGCCTTGCTTTCGATTAACTTTTCAGTGGCTCTCTTCAGACTCCAACAGTTTTCGGTACTGTGACCTTGGACGTTGGAATGGTACTCACACCTTACGTTAGGATCAAACCAACTTGCATTCGGATCCACTTTGAAAGGCAAAACAGGTTCAATCCATCCTAATTTGACCAATCTCCACAACAAGCTCGTATATGATTCTCCAATTGGGGTGAAGTTTTTCTTTGGCCTCTGTTCTCTTGTATAGTCTGCCGTAACATACGGATTACGAGGGGCTTGTAAATTTGGCTGCCACGGACGAAAACCTTGTGGCGCAGGTGCCCGCTATTGTGGACGCTGCGGAGGTCGGGCATACGCTTGAGCATTAAGAACAGCAGGTTGAGGCGTATAATAATGTTGAGGAGGGCCGGGTTGTCCCTGTTGGACATGAACGTAAGGGGAGTTCCGTCCCCTTTGGGCATTGCCCGGTCCTGACGCCATCATGGATCCTTCCTCCTTCTTCTTCTGATTTCCAAAACTACCTGATCCACTCTGAATGGCTTGTGTAGTGGCCCTGAGGGCGGTTTGGCTTATGATTTTTCCTGATTTGATGCCATTCTCCACCATTTCCCCAATTTTTATTGCTTCGGCGAAAGGTTTACCAACCGCGGCTAGTAAATGATGAAAATAATCGGACTCTTGAGTTTGGAGAAAAACGTCAATCAATTCCTGGTCCTTCAGTGGTAGCTTGACTCTAGATGCCTGTTCTCTCCATTTTATGGCAAACTCTCAAAAACTTTCAGATGGTTTTTTCTTCATATTAGCGAGAGAAGTGCGGTCAGGGATAATATCGATATTGTATTAAAATTGTTGCACAAAATCTTGAGCCATATCATCCCAAACGTGCCAATGGGAGATGTCTTGATCGATAAACCATTCGGAGGCTATTCCCGTCAGACTTTCTCCGAAATAGGCCATAAGCAGCTCCTCTTTCCCTCCTGCTCCTCTGAGTTGATTGCAATACCTTTTTAAGTGGGCCACTGGGTCACCATGACCACTATATTTGTCGAATTTAGGGGTCTTGAATCCTATTGGCAAATGAACATTAGGGAACATACACAGGTCTTTGAAAAAGACGCTTTTATGTCTTCCCAATCCTTGTATGTTTCTCATACTCTGCTCCAGACTCCTCACTTTTCTAACTATCTCTTCTAGTTCTTCATTCATAATAGCCTTCTCAATCACGATATGAGACTCAGGCTGATGAGTGGGCTGATATGAATTTACGGGTTTGAATGCCAATTCAGGAGGATAGACTTGATCATGATTTAGTTCGTTGATAGGCTTCTGTATCATTGATGGAGGATTTATATTGGTTGTCACGGCCGGAATG
>NW_025867845.1:0-1186 GCF_002878395.1 Capsicum annuum
CTTTTAACCTAATTGCTAGTTTCTAGCTCCTAAAACCTTCATGTGTGAGGGACACTATAAGTAATAGAATAGAAATTTCTATAAAATAATATACTAATTGAAATATTAAAATAATACATTAAACTTAATCTTTACTCAAAAATTTCTTAAAGCACGACTGAACATTTACTTTTTATTCCTCTATGATGTCTTCTTAATTTTTTGGGAAGACAAAATATAACCCTTCTTCTTAGTAAAATTAATTGCTTCATCTATGGAATAAAATAAACATATAACGACATAATAAGAGACATGCAATCTTAAGCATTTAAATGGACCATTAAAATAAAGAGTTTTCTTTTACTATAATATCCTTTCAGCAATGAACAAAAATAATGGCAGCTAATAGGCATCTATACCTACTAACGTTTCAACATGAATGAAGGTAGAAACAACCATTTATTAGGTAGCACTTTATTTTACGGAAACACAACATTATTAGCAGCTAAAAATTAAAGAAGAACAAATTAAAATATTTAAACATTAACGCACACAATTTTATCAGCGTGAACCATATGAAAAATCTTATTAGTTTCATTATAAATGGCAAGTGAGAATTATTTTATTGGGTAGCCATATTGCGTTTATATAATAAAAAATCTAAGAAGGCAATCAAATCGATATTATATTCAAAAGATGTTTGTATATAGACTTTATATTCACAAAAATATTTATATTTTGATAAATTAAAGTGGAGTCTGGGTCATTGCTTTCTTCAAATCCCAAGAACAAGCAAAGCAAGATATGTTTTTATAGTCACGTAGGTGGATAAAAGAGGACAACTATAGTAAGTTAACAGACATCAAGATAATCTTACTACTTCCTCCATTCACAAATCAATTTTCACTCTTGACATATTACGAAAAGACGTTATTTTTTTCTATTTTAACTCACCATTAATTACTTATCCTCTAAATTATTTTCGCAATCCATATCACTACCTCAAAGATTCATGAAATAGAAAAAATAAAAATTAATGAACTAAGGTACATGGCTGTATTAGCATTTTGCAAGAATTTTTTTTTTCAAGCCCTACATAATTTTTTGTCGAAAATCAATCAAAAGATCACCTATTGCTTTTTTCTTCAAAAGATAATTATACAACAACATATCTATTTTTAAAAGCATATAAACATCAACATTACTT
>NW_025867846.1:0-3043 GCF_002878395.1 Capsicum annuum
ATAATATCTTTTTATAGCCTCTCATAGATAGATTTTTGGACAAATTCAATTAAACAATTTGGATAATTCTTGTTTTTCGAGTAGAAAAAAAACTTTACTATATCATTAATTACATAAATTCTTCATCTTTACATATTCAAAAGATGTTGAATTTAATTATTGTGTTCATCTTTATTATTTAAATAAATATCTTATTTCATATGACGTTTAATCTCATTAAATTAAGGTACACGTGCGAGGCGCGTACACCTAAACTAGTTTATAAAAATATGTAAATAATCGGAGAAGATATAACAGCCACGATCTCTGTGGCTACAAATCGAATATCATCGGTAACAATTATGTCTGTCGCTACAAATCTGATATCACCGGTAAAAATTACGTATTTGCCGCAACATGAAAAACAAGAAAAAACCGCATCAAATTCCCATGCTACCGGTCTGTTTCGTTCGTCCCCCGGTGGATTTCGCCATCAACTGAAATGAGGAGTCGGTTTCGGGGTGTTTCAGATGAATTTTCTAGTGGGGGTGTTTCGGCGATGATTTTTGACTCCGATTAATTCAAAAAGCATGAAAAATAAGAAAAATCTGCACCAAATATTTAATTATGGGGTTGAAGTTTTTGGGATCTCGCCGGAGATGCGGCGAGATTAAGCGGCGGCCGCCCAAAAACTTCTGTAGACTAAACAGAATAGACAATGTATGTCAATCCTCACATTGTTATGCCTAGTCAACAATATCTTCAGATGACATACATGATACATATAATAAGATAGAGATTGGTAAACAAACGTTTTTTTTTCTGAACTCCTTTGAGCAGTAGACAGGTTTTATTTTATGTAATAACAGGCTTTATTTAATTCTCTAAAAAAAATTCTCCTATTTAATAGGTTTTGTAAATTTTGTATTGATATATTTTGTAAAATAGAATCTCCTGGTAGATTTTGTAATATAGACTCTAACATTTTATATTTATGTGACTTTTCCTTAATTAATTCGTGAGTGTAACAAAGGGGAATTACTCAATTATTTGTAATTTGTCTATTCTAAAGGGGGCGTTAAAAAAATGATTTGATTCAGTCTCTCTCTCTATATGGATTATTTTGGTCTTTAATTTGTTCCATACTAAATGAACCATAAACGTTGTTGTCATCTATAAATTTCTTGTCTTTATACCTATATCTATAATCTATAATCTATATAATATATTAAAAGTGTGAAACCCCTTAGAAAAGTGATTTGAACTTTTTGTCCTTCATTAAAAGACTCTCCTTTAGACAAAACTGTCTTTTCACTATTTGATTCAATTTATTATTTAATTATTTTTTATTATATTAAACTCCTAAAATATATGAGACTCTAAAATATACGAAAGGATAATCAATTAATATTTTCATTTGTAGTGGCCAACTAGAAAAATACTCCTAAAATAAAATTTGATTAAGGAAATACTTCTATAAACATTGAGATCTAGAGAATAATTATTTATACTAATTTATGCACACAATATGCTTTGGTCTTTCAATAACATATATGCGTGCCCATTTTTTAGGTTTTTCTTTAAATGTTTTTTATTCTCTATTTTCTTCCTTTGTCTGTTAAGTTAGCTATTGATTCACTTGTATTTCTTAGATGTTAGGTAGTTGGTTTTTTAATTTTGTAAAGTATTACCTTCTCAGTTTTTCGATCAATGTATGGAATACATACAAGCCATTAGGCTAAAAAATTCAATAAATATTTTTATGGGCAAAGGTACAAATATACCCTCAAACTTTGATAAATGGTATAAATATACCCTCCGTCATATTTTGGGTACAAATATACCCTTACCATTGATGAAAAGGTACAAATATACCCTTATCACTAACGGTGGGACACGTATCACGATCGTGTTCCTCCATTAGTGATAAGGGTATATTTGTACCATTTATCAAAGTTTGAGGGTATATTTGTACCTTTTTCAATTTTATAATTTACTTTCTCCGTTCCATATTAGTTGATCATTTTGTTAAAAATAATTATTTTATATTAATTGTCCATTATACTAAATAAAAAAAGTAGTGATTAAATTTAAATTATATTATCCTTGTAGTTAATTCATTCTGAAAGTCTTCACATTTGTTTATAAAGTTTTCAAGAAATTTTTTATGGTGTGAATTCGTAAAAGAAAAAAATTACCAAAATATACTATATTTAAAAACTTTTACCCTTTATAGCTGTATAGTTTTAATATATGCATAATCTTACTATCTAATAAAAGGGAAAGGCCACGGAAGCAGACAACTCTCCGTCAGCAAGCCCGCTACTCCTGCCTGCTTCATCAGCTACTTGCTTCATGATTTTACTATATTATCTCTAATTAATTATTACAAGTCATTTGTGTATTAAAAATTAATAATATTTAATAAAAAATAAATTATATATTTTTATTTTTTAATATATATATATATATAATATTACAAAGATTATTTAATTCGATAAATTAATAATAGTAATAACTAACTATTCTTTGATGACAATATTTTCACTCCAAACTTGAGTCTACTCCGCACCATGCTACTACTGTATTTTTTAAATAACTGTGCTCTGATACCATTAGTAGGGAGGTGCGGATAACTAACTTGTAAAATAGATCTATTATATTTTAAATAGTTGTAGATCTATTATATTTTAAATATTTATAGTCTATCATTTTATCCTGTAGTAATTGCAGAATTACAGATTTCTGTATAATAATTTATTCTAATTGTATTGTAATGTATATCTAATTCTAGATTTTCAATGTTATTTATTATCTTGTGTTGTTCTTCTCGTAGCGAGTTTTTAAAATTATATAAACTATCACATGTACTTTTTCCTAAATTTTCTAAGGTTTCTTCTATTCATATTAATTTTTCTTTTAGATTCTCAATTATTTCTCTAATTCGGTTTCTATAATTAATTTCTTTATTTAGATTATCTTGATTTTCTCTAATTTTTCTAATATATTCTAACATCTCTTAATCTGAATAATATCCATCTGGGTAATTATCCAGGTATAACTG
>NW_025867847.1:0-3178 GCF_002878395.1 Capsicum annuum
TTTAATGTAACTCGTTCACTTGTGAAGGAAAAAATGGATGAAGTGTGACCTTTCGTCCATCTTTCTTAAGTGTATATCAATTAGAACTCCCATCATGTTTGGTAGAACTATCATATTTCCAAGGTCTACCTAACAACAAGTAACATGCTTGCATCAGTATTACGTCACAAATCACTTCATCGTGGTAGTTTCCCACCTTAAACCGTATCACACATTGCCTCATGACTTTCAATTCACCATATTCATTCAACCATTGCAATATAAAGGCTAGTATGAAGTGTAGTTGAAAATTGTAAGAAGTTTACCATAGCAACACTAACAACATTTGCACAACTACCACTATCTATCACCAAAGTGCACACACTTCCCTTCACAAGGCATTTAGTATGGAATAGATTCTCCCGTTGGCTAGGATCATCTATCGCCTTACTTATCATGGAACGCCTCACTACAAAGTTTGGAACTATGCACTCCCCTTCTTGTGGATAAGCATTCTCAGAATCATCATAATCATCATCATTATGTGGTTCACTTTCGGGTTCCTCTCCATCTTGAGGCTCGGCCTCATTCTCTTCTTTTTTAAGACCCATTTCCTCACCAAGGTAATACAATATCCTTTTCCTTAGGATCAAATTGCATTGGTTTGGACATTCATTGGCTTTATGTCCCCATCCTTAGCACTTGAAACATTGGAACCCTTTAGGATTAGGAAACTTGTGAGTTTCTTGTCGGGGAGAAAATTTGTGGACTGTTTTAGGCTTGGGAAGCCTTATAGTGGTGGGTTGGTCCTTGTTTTTGGACCAACCCGAAGATGTTTGAACCATATCTTTGCTCCTCCGCCAACCCGAGGTTGATGGTCCCTTTGCCTTGAACAATGACCTCTCTTTATGCTCCCTTTCAATCTCAAGAGCCGCTTGGAAATTCCTTCAATGGTATCAAACTTGTGAAGAATCAAATGAGTGGAGATCTCTTTGTTCAACCCGCACTTGAACCGAACGATTGCATGGCCAATTTGTTCTCCACGATGATCAAGCTTCAACATGAGTTGTTGAAACTCATCATAATATGCCATCATACTTCGATTCCCTTGTCAAAAATTGTACAACCTAGCAAGCAACTCATGACAATAACTATCGAGAAGATACCATTGCCTCATTAGATAACTCAATCGAAACTGTTTGACAATCAACTTATGGTGGTGGTTGTCCATCAATCGACTCATCACCAAACCATTTGATATATTCCCACCATGTGTTAGCATAGCCTTCAAAGTGAGCTATGGCATAACAAATCTTCTTGTCCTCTGATATATCATTCACTTAAAGCACTTTATCACATGCCTACTCCCAAGCAAGATATACCTCGGGGTTACTTTCTCCCTTAAAGATAGGTAGGCTTAATTTGATGGTATTGATGCCTATGTCTCTCTCTTGGTGTCGGTTTCCCCTTTCTCCATACCCTCGGTATCTTCTTGGATCTGTACATCCCATTCTCATCTCTTCTACCCTCATATAAGCATCGTCAAAGGCTCCATACCCTTCATAATACTCTCTACCACATTCCTCAAAGTGGACGGGACGGTTTTAGACATTTGAAACTTGATTTGGAGGGATTGGATTTTGTGGAGGTGGTGGTCTTTGGTTTAGTTGAGCTTGGAAGGGAGGGTTCGTTTTTTATGGAGGCATTTGACATCTGAGTCCCTCTTGCGGAACTTGAAGAGTTTGGGAATGGGTTGGTCTATTGGAGTCTCGGTTTAGGGGGTTATGAGTGGTTTGGCTTGCGACATTTAGTGGAGCTAGTGAAGGATTTGGCAATTGTGGCCATGTTTCGGGAGTAACGGTGGCAGAGGAATTTCTATCATGTCCACTTGACGAAACATGTCGAGGATTAGAAGGACTAGAGTTCCTTTGACTCTCCACTTGTTCTAACCTCCTACTAATAGTCATCACTTCTCCCCTTATGGCTCCCACTTCCTTACTCAACCTTTCAAGAGCTCGGGTCATAGCCTCAAGAGTGACCCTCATATTCTCCATTTCATTAGAATCCAAGGTTTGAGACGGGGTTCCCTCCATTGTCAAGGTATCACCTACAGAAGCAACAAACAAGTTAGTTTAAAACCTCTCCTCACTCACACACTCTCGGATCACTCACATTCGAGCTCTACATGTGTTGTAGATTGGCTAGTAACCCATGAATCCTTAAGGTTTGAGTATGCTCTTGTCCGGAGTAGATTCTTGTTTGAAAGTCAAAGAATTCTTGTCAGACTAGAGTCAAGGAGTTACAATGTAGTCAAACGACAAAAAGCACACAAACAAACGATGACACGAATATAAGGCTTCAAAGGACTAATTGACAACCTAGTAGGAATGTACTAGCTTGCTAATTGGTTCTCGAGTCAATTAGAAAAAACTAAGAATCAATAATTAGAAACTAGAATATCCAAATTGAGCTTAATTAATGATGTGAACAGTGATTAAGGTGATGTAGCAGCATGAAATTGGTCACGGGTCCATACATTTTGTTCAACAACTTGAAGCCTTAATCTTCACAATTTTGTAATGGATGACTTTGCTTTTAGAGGGAAAGTAAAGTCTTGTAACTTTTCAACTTTTTCCAACTCAAAAATATGAGGCTTGAATTTACTAGTTCCACAAGACAAGGCTCCTTGTTTTAAGGAGAAGTGGTTGTTAAGTCAAGGAAGTGATGTTGGCAAGTCTTTTCACAAACAACTTTACAACTTTGTCTTACAACCCTTTTGGATCTATTTTAATCTTTATAGTGGTAAAGATATGAGATGATGAGAAGATCAAGATGAACACCACAAAAATACTTAAGAACAAAACCACAATTCACCAACAATAGCCCATTTAAAGTCAAGCAACAACACACAAACTCAACCTTCTTCAAGTTCATCATACTACCACTTCAAGTCCACAATAGCAATGTCAATATATTAAGCTCAACTTAGCTTTAGACACCTTTTGTGTTGATGAGAAAGAAATCAACACAAGAAAAAAACTAGACAAACAAAAGAACATCTAGATATAAACACACAAACACTAATCTTTGCCAAGACAACAACTCAACACAATTTTTTCGGCCAAGAACAAGATGGACAGATTTCTCTTTTTTTTCTGGAATTTTCAGATTTCAGCAACCTTTTTTTTTCCTTTTTTTT